>NC_047523.1:25474767-25710038 GCF_902827115.2 Pseudochaenichthys georgianus | reverse complement strand
TCATTTCTGAAACTAATGCCACAAAGTATTTTATACATATAGAGGCTTGGGTTGATTAGTTGTAGTTTACCACAGTGTGGTACATGTTCACAACTCCATCAACACCTTTTAAGTATTGGCACAATATTTTCTTCCAATATTTGCATACAATAAAGCATAAGAGGCATGTGTGTTAAAGTGTGTTATTTGTGTCAAGGTAGTCTAGTCTTGCATCCATCGTCTTTGCGTCTGAGGTGAGGTGTGTATGAGTGCTTGCCTGATTCCAGTTTAAGTCCTCTCAGCTGATGGTTCTCACCTCCTCATCCCATCAGAGAGATCTGATCCTAATCAGCATATCCTCACTAGATCTGTGTATTAGTATACAGGCGGCTAAGCACAAGGCTCTTCTGTTACAAACAGACAGTTGTCAAATGCAAAGACACACACACACACAGGATCACATTTAATGTCCTGCAAGCACACACACACACACACACACACACACACACACACACACACACACACACACACACACACACACACACACACACACACACACACACACACACACACACACACACACACACACACACACACACACACACACACACACACACACACACACACACACACACACACACACACACACACACACACACACACACACACACACACACACACACACACACACACACACACACACACACTGTTGCAGCTCTAGCCAATCCTCTGACATTGTGATGCTGGCTCTTAAGGATATTGGTATAGCATAAAGGCATTAGGGATAAATACCTGGATTTGCTGTATTATCTATGTAGAATAATTCTTACAAAACACAATTATCCAGAAAACCACTGCTGCTGAGCGTTTATGAGTATGCTTGGATTAAATTGTTTCCCTTTACAGTTCTTGCAACCTGTGGTAGGGATACAAGACGGAGAGTTGAGAGAGGAATGTGGAAAACATTTCAAATCTACAGCAAATTAAATCTAATTTTAAGAAAATTTGAGACGTTTGCTTTCTGATCATTTGAAATGTTTATTACGTTGTTGTTATGTCATTATAGTTCATGAAAGCACACAACTATTTGTTTTAAAACACTAGTTGTGTGAATGTCCACTTGCAATGGCAATTAGCAACAGTATTTCTTATTTTCTAGATACCAACGCAGACATTTTAACCACTTCTGCTACCCATTATACAAGACCGCATATCAAACAGGTATTCTGTGAATCCAACTAAGAGCTTTACTGAGGTTTACTATGACTGTGCTTTGCTTTGCTGTGGTTACCCTGTATGTTAAGTGGAAATTATAACAACCCAATTGTATTGGTGAAATGTGTGAAATGTCTACTAAAGGGACGTATATAGATAATAGTGTTTAGGATAACTACAATGTGAAACAAGCAGATAATTAATAATAATAATAATTAATTACGTTGTTTTTGATTTAGACAAAGACCCTGGGAAGCTTTTCCAAACTAAACAACACATTCGGTTTTGTGTTTGCCTTCCAAAATAACTGATTTATTTTTTCATTCCCTGCATATGAGACTGACTTTTAACAATATATGTGTTTCTTGGATGGGGTAATAATATCTGCATTCAGGTCTTTATTATGTTTGATTGCTTGAAGAGTACAACCTGTACTCTTTTGGTTGCAATACATTTACAATTTACATTATTAAGTTGGACGAGAGGGTCGCCTCCCTACGCCTGCGGGTTATGGGGGGGAAAACTCTGACTGTTGTGCTTATGCACCCAACAGCAGTTCAGAGTATACGGCCTTCTTGGAGACCCTGGAAAGAGTCCTGTATGGGGCTCCTGAAGGGGACTCTTTAATCTTGCTGGGAGACTTCAACACACATGTGGGCAATGATGGAGACACATGGAGGGGCGTGATTGGGAGGAACGGTCCCTGATCTGAACTGGAGTGGTGGTTTGTTACTGGACTTCTGTGCTAGTCATGGATTGGCCATAACAAACACCATGTTCGAACATAAGGATGCTCATAAGTGTACGTGGTACCAGAGCACCCTAGGCAGAAGGTCCATGATCGATTTCGTTATCGTATAATCGGACCTGAGGCCGTATGTTTTGGACACTCGGGTAAAGAGAGGGGCGGAGTTGTCAACTGATCACCATCTGGTGGTGAGTTGGGTCGAGTGGCGGGGGAAGCCTCTGGATAGACCTGGTAAGCCCAAACGTGTAGTTCGGGTGAACTGGGAACGTCTGGAGGAGGCCCAAGTTCAGGAGGCCTTCAACTCACACCTCCGGCGGAGCTTTTCGGGCATTCCTGTGGAGGTTGGGGATATTGAACCAGAGTGGTCGGTGTTCAAAGCCTCTATGCCGAAGCCGCGGCGGGGAGCTGTGGTCTCAAGGTCCTAGGTGCCTCAAGGGGCGGTAACCCTCGAACCTCCTGGTGGACACCGGTGGTCAGGGAAGCCGTCCGACTGAAGAAGGAGGCCTTCAGGGATTTGTTATCCCGGGGGACTCCCGAGGCAGTTGCAAGGTACCGACAGGCCCGAAGGGCAGCAGCCTCATCTGTGGCCGAGGCAAAGCAGCGGGTGTGGGAGAAGTTCGGAGAAGACATGGAGAAGGACTTTCGGGCGGCACCAAAGTTGTTCTGGAAAACTGTCCGACACCTCAGGAGGGGAAAGCAGGGAACCATCCAAGCTGTGTACAGTAAGGATGCGACGTTGTTGACCTCAACTGATGGAGTGTTAGGGCGTTGGAAGGAACACTTTGAGGAACTCCTGAACCCGACAACTCCGCCCTCTATGTTAGAGGCAGAGCTGGAGTATGACGGGGGATCAACACCAATCTCCCGGGGGGAGGTCACTGAGGTCGTCAAACAACTCCAC
Source organism: Pseudochaenichthys georgianus (assembly GCF_902827115.2). Taxonomy (NCBI): domain Eukaryota; kingdom Metazoa; phylum Chordata; class Actinopteri; order Perciformes; family Channichthyidae; genus Pseudochaenichthys; species Pseudochaenichthys georgianus. The sequence continues at coordinate 25,707,195 of NC_047523.1, read as the reverse complement.
AGTGGCAAAGCCCCAGGGGTGGATGAGATCCGCCCGGAAATGCTGAAGGCTCTGGGTGTTGAGGGACTGTCATGGTTGACACGTCTCATCAACGTTGCGTGGAAGTCGGAAACAGTACCGAAGGAGTGGCAGACCGGGGTGGTGGTTCCCCTTTTTAAAAAGGGGGATCAGAGGGTGTGTGCCAATTACAGAGGCATCACACTACTCAGCCTCCCCGGGAAAGTTTACTCCAAGGTACTCGAAAGGAGGGTCAGGCCGATTGTCGAACCTCAGATTGAGGAGGAACAATGCGGATTCCGTCCTGGTCGTGGAACGACCGATCAGCTTTTTACTCTCGCAAGGATCCTGGAGGGGGCCTGGGAGTACGCTTATCCGGTCTACATGTGTTTTGTAGACTTGGAGAAGGCGTATGACCGAGTTCCCAGGGAGTTCCGGGTCCTCTGCAGTAAGTCAGACCCATTTCCGGTGAGGGTTGGCCTCCGCCAGGGCTGCGCTTTGTCACCAATCCTGTTTGTAATATACATGCATCGGATTTCGAGGCGTAGTCGTGGGGGAGGGGGTCTGCAGTTCGGTGGACTAAGGATTGCACCACTGCTTTTTGCAGATAATGTGGTTCTAATGGCTTCATCGGTCTGCGACCTTCAGCACTCACTGGATCGGTTCGCAACCGAGTGTGAAGCGGCTGGGATGAGGATCAGCACCTCCAAATCTGAGGCCATGGTTCTCAGCAGGAGACCGATGGACTGTCCACTCCAAGTAGGGAATGAGTCCTTACCCCAAGTGAAGGAGTTCAAGTATCTCGGGGTCTTGTTCTCGAGTGAGGGAACAATGGAGCGTGAGATGGGCCGGTGAATCGGAGCAGCGGGAGCGGTACTGCAGTCGCTTTACCGCACCGTTGTGACGAAAAGGGAGCTGAGCCAGAAGGCAAAGCTCTCTGTCTACCGGGCCATTTTCGTTCCTACCCTCACCTATGGTCATGAAGGATGGGTCATGACCGAAAGAACGAGATCGCGGATACAAGCGACCGAGATGGGTTTTCTCCGCAGGGTGGCTGGTATCTCCCTTAGGGATAAGGGGAGAAGTTCGGTCATCAGGGAGGGACTCGGAGTTGAGCCGCTCCTCCTTTGCGTCGAAAGGAGCCAGTTGAGGTGGTTCGGGCACCTAGTTAGGATGCCACCTGGGCGCCTCCCTAGGGAGGTGTTCCAGGCACGTCCAGCTGGGAAGAGACCAAGGGGTAGGCCTAGGACCAGGTGGAGGGATTATATCTCTTCGCTGGCCTGGGAGCGCCTTGGGATCCCCCAGTCAGAGCTGGTTGATGTCGCCAGGGAAAAGAAAGTTTGGGGCTCTCTGCTGGAACTGCTACCCCCGCGACCCGACCACGGATAAGCGGGAGAAGATGGATGGATGGATGGATTATTAAGTTGTGGTGGATGCCTTGCGGTGGACTTTTGTCTATTCATACAGGTTTACTAAAGTACACCTCAGAGTGAGTTTGTTACGCTTCTTAGATAACATTATTGCATGCTGTCAAGGTCCTGTCATGTTTGCATTAACCTGTTAAGCCCGAAGGTCCCCGCCGACGGGGACCCTGTTTTTTTTTCTTCACAACACTGTGCCACAGGCAGTGTTGGGAAAGTTCACTTTCTACATGAACTAGTTCAGTTCACAGTTCACAAATTTTAAAATGAACTAGTTCAGTTCATAGTTCATAATTCCAAATTTTTTATCTAAAGTTCATGGTTTCAAAAATGAACTAATTTATAGTTTATAGTTATTTTTTCAATACGTTGCTGCGAGCTATTATTTGTCTCCTGTACGATGTTAATGGGATTTGGGTGGTAGTGGATCTGTTTTGGCTCTCTTTTTTATTCGCCACTCACACATACCGTGAAAGGCTAGTCGTGTGCTTATTCTCAATGTGCCGTTTAAGGTTTGTTGTCGACGTCGTCGATGTACGGACTTGCTTTTTCAAACCGGGCGGACACAGTTTACAGGCAAACGTTTGATTTTTTCCGTCTGAGTCAGTACTGACTTTAACGTAAAACTCTTTTAAATGCTCATACGCCGACGTCGTAGAGCAGGGGTGGGGAACCTTTTTCCTCTCAAGGGCCATTTCAATTTTTACAATATCCTCAGAGGGCCGTACAAGTTATTGACCTCTGCTTAAAAAAACTAAAATCACAGCCCATTAATTTCATTCTGTGCAAAGAAAAAGCAACCTCTTATTCCAGATATCTCACCATGACTCGCGTATGCATGCACGTGCAGGGTGTGGCGTGCTCCCCCGGGAAGATTTTTTTTTAAATGTTGAAGTTAAAAGCATCAATCTGGTGCACTTTGAGAGCAACATTAGGAGATCTATGGACACATCTCTCAACACCCAAACACAACTGTAAGCAGATTTTCTTGTAATTTATGGATATTTGACAAATCACTCCCCTTTCAAACTGTATTCTTCTTTATTAATAACTGTCATATAGTATTTTATATCTGTTTACTTTATTCTCTTATTTTTTTTATAACTATAATGATCATATAAAGATGTGCCTTTACCTCACTGGTTGTAGAAAAAGCTTCTTATATTCGTTAGCATAGCTAGCTAACCAGATGCTAATGATAACAACACAGTTATTGACTGTCTGATCAGTATGACAGATGAGCAGATCGCCACTGGGCTTTCAACTAAAGACACAGACACGCAGAAACTGCGGCATGTGTATGGACTTATCGGTACTGCAATTTCTGAAGTGCTGGAGTGGCGTTCTGGTGCTCTCCGTCAGAACTGCACCCCTCTCAGTCGAGACCATAGACTGTATATATAAAGGTCGAGACATATACCACGTGATTACACGTTAGGCTCGTGTTGTGTTCAAGGACCCTGACCTTGGCCAGGAAAAACAGGCACTCGCTTGTTTAATTTTTTTGCGGTCTTTTGCGTGTGTTTATAAATTACCTCGAGTGCCGTACCAAATTGTCTCGCGGGCCGTATACGGCCCGGAGGCCGGAGGTTCCCCACCCCTGCCGTAGAGTCTCACTCTGAGCGAGTGCTGCTCCAGCTGCTCTCGGCTTCGTCCATACTAATTCATTCATTCATTCAATGCTCGCCGGTTCCGCGGTTCCACATTGTTTGTTGTGAGGAGTCTGATATATTTAGTATATTTATATTTTAGTGCGACAGCCAGGGGTGACAGGCGCATACGCGTCACAGGCAGCTTGCTGTTGCCAGATTGGGTGGTTTTCCGCATTATTTTGAAGCCTGTTTACTGTGTGTTTTAACTGGGTTTTCGGCTGAAAGGCATATGAAATCTGGCACACTTTTGAACTCCGTTATAATACAGTGCTGAGAATGAACGCACTTTTGAACGCCATTATACAGCGCTGAGAATGAACGTGTTCTCAATTACGTTCATCTAGCGGAAACACAGTACGTTCAGTTCACGTTCGCCCAAAATATGAACGCGTTCATGAACGATCGTTCATTGAACGCGTTCAGGTACATCACTGGCCACAGGGCATCTTAATATTTAAAAACCTATTAATGTGTTATACCAGATTAACGAGAAGAATCTCAGCTAACTGACAATACGTACCATTTTTACAGAAACAAAACAAGTCTCACAAGAAGCATTAGCCCTTAGCTAAAACGGGCAGATGCTACTTCCGGTGCTAACTAGCAAAAACGATCTTTAAAACTTAATATTTTCTGCACAAACTACATATCATCTGAAAGCTGATACTCCACAGATTATTTTTGTTATAAGTATCATCACTGTAGGACACAAACTCACTGAGCTAGCAGCCAGAACAGAGAAGGAAAAAAACAGCAGTTTTTTCAAAACCATAACAATAATTATGTCTTACCGTTGCTGTTTTGTGATCAAAGCTCTTGTTCAAGGGAATAAAAACGCTGTTTAAGGTTAATCCAATGTCTCTTAGTCACTTTAGAATTGTTCCTGATAATCTATCATTACATTCGTGGCAGTAGAATAGGTATAAAGTTTCGCAGTCCGGAGCTAATGCTGTCTCACATGCTGTTTACGCAAACCTCTCTCTACTTGACGTAAGTGTTTAGCGGGACTTACTAACTGTCACTCGATTCTATTGGCTCTAACGGTTCAGAAAAGGTGTCAATCACCCAAATCGACCAATGGGTTCCAAAGATATGATCCTGCGTAGTATAAACTACGCCTGCTCCATTACGCATTACGCAGCCAGAAGGGAGAGCTTCACCACAGAGCAGGTGCTAGAGATGCTAGCTGACGATAGCTATGATTATACCAGATGACTCTTCGTCGGATGATGAAGATCTCCTCCAGCCAGACCTGGATCCAGACAGTAGTGACTCGGATGTTGAACTTTATGTTGCTCCATTACGCATTACGCAGCCAGAAGGGAGAGCTTCACCACAGAGCAGGTGCTAGAGATGCTAGCTGACGATAGCTATGATTATACCAGATGACTCTTCGTCGGATGATGAAGATCTCCTCCAGCCAGACCTGGATCCAGACAGTAGTGACTCGGATGTTGAACTTCCACCACGGGAAAGGTATGTAATCTCTCTGTTTTTATATATTACTTATGTGGTTGGTGGAACTGCGTCACAGTGCTAGCTTAGCCAAGAAGCTACAGGAATGATTAGGCTAAATAGTGTTACTTGTCTTTTTGGAGTTACATTTTCTAAATGAATGGCCAGTGAATGAATATACATGTGTTTACTTATTTATTTGGTGTAATATTATTCATTTATAGTCCAATATTATCCTATAAGTATAAGCCAGTGAATTAATCTAATCTCTTTGTTTTTCCACATTTGTTAGATGAGGTGTGACCCCAGCAGGACAAAGCCACACACCCAGAAGACTTTCAGGGAGCAGCTTGCTGCAGAATTGTTGGAGTTTGCTGAAGGCCCTGCTCCTCCACCACCCCCTCCTCCTCCACCACTCACATGCATGCCCGAGTATTATGGGGAAGATGCCACCAAGGTCAGGAAGAACTGCAGGAGGTGCCTAGATGCTGGACTCAAAAGGGTGAAGACACCTGTGTACTGCAGGAAGTGCCAGGTCCCTCTGTGCTTCACTGTCAAAAAGAACTGTTTCAGGGAGTGGCACGACCTAAATACTGGAACATTCAGGTAGGTATAAAGTTCAGGTTGGTACAACAAGTGTTTATTTAAAAAAAAAAAAATACTTGTTGTTTTTATATACCTAGTGTGATTTTATTGTATAGTGTGTTGGTAAAATATTTGTTGTTTTTACAAACCTACAGTGTGGTTTTATTGTATAGTACGTTGGTAAAATATTTGTTTTTACATGACTATAGTGTGTTGGTAAAATGTTTGAAATAAATCTGCCCCAGTTGGAGTCCAATGTTACCTATGTTTCCGTTTTTTTTTATTGTGCAAGTACACCTACACACAATGACCTACAGTGTAGTTTTATTGTATAGTGCGTTGGTACAGTTACATACACACACAGCTACACTTACACACCTACACATACCCACACAGCTACACTTACACACCTACACATACCCACACAGCTACACTTACATACCCACACAGCTACACTTACATACCCACACAGCTACACTTACACACACACACACACACACACACACACACACACACACACACACACACACACACACACACACACACACACACACACACACACACACACACACACACACACACACACACACACACACACACACACACACACACACACACACACACACACACACACACAAATATTTTTAACATTTATTATTTTTTTAAGACATAGCCTATATATATATTTTTTTAAATATTTTATTTTATTTTGTTTTGAGTGGAATGAATACCTATAGTGATGATTCAATGTAATACAATGATTTGTATAGTCTGGTACCTGAAAAAGGTCAAATGGCACTGATGGAACCAAATGTGCCCAAAGCTTATTCCGCCTGGACTTTATTTTCATAAACCTCTCTAAAAAGGTCAAATGTCACTTGTTTTGCCTCAATCTTGATACAGGGTACTTATTATATGTTATACTTTGGATTCCTAAAGCTTTTAGGCTACTAACCCATCATTCAAGGTTAGTCTTCACCAGTGTTGTGCTAGTTACTGAAAACCAGTAACTAGTTACCATTACTAGTTACTTCATTTCAAAAGTAACTCAGTTACTTTACTGATTACTTACACCAGAAAGTAATGCGTTACTGTGAAAAGTAACGTTTTAGTTACTTAAAAAAGGGCTCCCATTATATTAATGCCCTTATAGCCTTCATTTCAGTACTGTTATTGCATTGGAGAATAATACAATCTGTTGATCAACTTGACATGCATTATATGCAATCTGGATAGCATCGATATTAGCTGGCTTTACATTTTTGTATATTCTTTCTCCAGGTAGTTGGAAAAAGTTTTCCGTCCCATATGCAGTGTGCCGCCCGGACATGCTATCATGCTAACTAGCTCCCTGAAAGCGGGTGACTCCACTGTAGCAATAGCCTGCATGTGTTCTACAACATACCGTGCAATGGCTTTATCGACTTTCCCCCGGCTAGCAGTCCCTTGGTTAAAATCCAGCCGCTGTTGCTTAGGTGCAGGTGGAGGTGGAGTGGCGTCGGCTGAGTCTCTGTGGTCTTAGCTACTAGCTTCGTCCCAGCATGTTGTTTTTGCAGATGTTTTAAGAGATTTGAATGACTGGTTTGGGCAGTAGATAGGCTCTTTGACCCGCCAGGACACGACTTACATTTAACTAAAACGTGCTTTTCTTTGTGCTCGACAAAAGTGAAATAGTGAGAATATCTCCAGGTGGAGAAACTAGACTTGAGCTCCGCCGCCGCCGCCATGACAGTCTTGTTAGTAAACAACACACACACGCCCACAGCCCGTCTCCGCATGTGACACAGGAAGTATTTAAGTACATTTACTCAAGTACTGTACTTAAGTACAGTTCTCATCTCTGTTCACCTGGCTGTTGACTATATAAAAAAACTAACGGAGTAACGCACCATGTAGTAACGGTAACTGAGTTACTGAATTGAAAAAGTAATGCGTTAGAGTACTAGTTACTGCCAAAAATAACGGCGTTACTTGTAACGCGTTAGTCCCAACACTGGTCTTCACTATAAGTAATGGGTTTTCTTTAGGCGGAGACAGGAATTTACATTGTTTTGCTATGTTCCATCTGAATTTACTCTGACACAGAACAATCTATATTGATTCTGACACTTCTACATCCAACTCACAGATGTAACCTTGCTTTGATAACAACAATTATTCATATAAACCTTTTAGAAGTGAAGTTATAGTCATTTGTTCTGGGAATGTCATTTTCGAGCCTGAAACCTGAAAAACAGGATCGGGGTTTAACAGGTTAAGCTCTTCCAAAACGTTTACAATCTGAAAGCCCTAAAACCCTCACATTAACAATTAATCCTTTTAAAAAGAAGTGAGTAAAAGTGAAAGTTGTTCTCTCAACTTTTAATGCAGAAAAGGCTGACATGACACTAATAAGTTGCCATGCTCTGCTTGAATAAGACACTCACACTTACTTGTGCCACTGTGAGGGGGCTCGTCATTCCCAGGTCAGGAACAGAACGTTACCAAGGTTTAATTTGGTCTGCTTAGCACACACACACACACACACACACACACACACACACACACACACACACACACACACACACACACACACACACACACACACACACACACACACACACACACACACACACACACACACACACACACACACACACACACACACACACACACACACACACACACACACACACACACACACACACACACACACACACACACACACACACACACACACACACACACACAGAAAGTTTGAACATAGAGCAAGACAGACTGTTCCTCTCTCTGTCCTTATATCAGTTCATCATTGACAGGAAAGTTTCTGTTAAGAAACTAAGATATGTTTTTATGCACACTGCTTTTAAAGGGGCCTATGAGCTCAGTGATGGATCAGTTACTAACAGCGACTTTTATTACGTGAACTTCCTTACTATTCCTCTTCCAGAATTCATTCATGACAGTGACGTTGGCACTCTGTGCACATGCACGAGTACAAATAATCACAAACGCATGCCCTTAAATACACACTAACCAATTGTACAATTCATAGTCATGTGCTTTTCATAGCTGAAGAGAGTGATAACGCACACCCTTATCTGTAGCCATGACAACGCACATCCACTATGTGCCCTCTGACGCCTGTTCTGAATCGGCAAAGTGTCGTGAATGGTGTTCAGATAGGAGCAGGAGACGGCTGCTGTGGGAAAACTGTGAGATAGCAGGACCTTTGATAATGCTAAACTCCAGAGGGATTATGGGTGCACTCTGATGACCTTGGATTGTGTTGTTCCTACAGACTTGAACACCTTCTGCTTATTTGAAAGCCAAAAATAATGGTTGCCCTCGACAACTATGAAATTCAGAGTGACATGCATGACATTCATGATACGCTGCTGTCTAGTCTGAGGAGGAATGTGATGCATCTCGTGTGGCAGACAGATGTAAATGATAGTCAATGTTTGGACCAAAAACAGTGTGTTCTTTATTTGAGTTAGCCATAACATGAGGCCAGCACCCAACCGTCTGCCGTCCTCTACAGACAGAAAGGTCAGCCGGAGAGCTCCATAAAGAAAGTCGACCGTGGTCATTGAGTTCCTCTAAAGTTCAATCAGATTCAGCAGAGGCCCACCACTCTCCCTCTCTCTCTGCTCCGCTCGCCTCTATGTTTGTGGCTGAGAGAGGGGTGGAGCTAAGGACACCGAGATTTTGAGATTGGGTTTAATAACCAAAGGGGGAGGGGGGGTACGCTGACCCTGAGGCAGACTGACCCCAGGGTCAAAACAACAGGAAGGAAGTCACATGACCCATTTAAACTCACAGAGAGTAGAAGGTGAAGGGTAGGGGGGTTAGAGAAACACAGAGGAAGATGCAGAGCGAGGCAGAAGAGGGATGAAGGGGTGGGATCTATTCTTTTCTCTCTTGTTTTTCTCAGGCAGTCTGACGCAGGTGTCTGCAGACAGGCTTGGCGCCTGTCCAGGTGTGGATTACAACATCAAGACCACTACAGGGAAAACAAGAAGCAGGGTGACACAGAAGAGCAGCGACTGAGAGCGGCAGAATAAAAAAAAGAGCGAGACAGACATTGTTCCCCCTTCGCATAACAACATATAATGTCCCGTGTTGTCAGTGTTAAGCAGCAGTATCTGTTGTAAAATGTGCGTGGTAAAGAAAAGAGAAGAAGATGGTTGGTTCAGCCATTGGCTTTACAGTAGAGAAAAAGTGGAAAATTGGCCAGGCTGACATTTTATTTTTCCTCTTTTACGAAAGATGTCCAGGTCAAGAGGCAGGATAAACAGGGGTCATTAATGACACACGTTATTGGACCCTCAAGTCTTAACAGAGTGGTAGTGTGATATTGGGTCATATGGAAGAGGGCTGTAAGAACTGCTGCTTTATTGGTGGGTTGTTAAACTTTGGCCTTCTGATGTTTCCTATGTGGGATATCTGTGTGAGATCACTAACAATTGGGCAAAGATAGTGGCCCTATAGTTTTACCGCTGTGTATCAGAGCTGCTTTCAATAGAATACGAGTTAAGGCTATGTTTTATTCTATATTTGTCTTACTCTCAATGCAAGTCAACCATTGTTCCTTCTGGAGATATACATCTTTAAAAATAGGTCACAAGTACACACTTTCATTTTTGAAAAAGGCTAAGTAATTTGTAGGTTGTGTAAAACCAAGCATGTACTGTTTCCCACACATAAACCGGAACACATAAAAACTGCTCCATGGGAACGCTCACATGATTCAGACTATTTACAGTATACACACAGTTTTTTAAAGTGGGTAAATTGTGATATGATAAGATGGAGATGAAATAGGGAGAATTTAAGTAATACTACATGTTGTTAAACTGTTCTGATTTGTTCTCGCTGGCCGCCACGCTCCCTGTCCAGTACAGGAAGGAGATTATTAGCTTCCTGAGGAGCTGATGGGGCGGGGGGGAGAAAGAGACAGAGAGGAGGACAGGATGAGGTCAGCAGTGCTATGGATTGGCTGGTCGGAAGCTCTCAGTATCAGTTACCGCACAACCTCTGGACATTTTGAAATTGAGAGTTTGGGGGGTTGCGGCTAATGTAGTGGAGTGGGTGGATTAAAAGATAAAGATAAGGATGAATGATGGGAAATGTCAACACGGAGGCTTTTGCACCAAAATCAGTCACAGTCGTTTTTGCTGAGTGATGGCTGGCTTAGAGGATGCGGAGTGCAAGTGATATTGTTCCAGGCAGGATGTGGAGGTCAAGAGGCTCTCTGACCAAGGATACACCACGGTCAAAACACTCCATTAAAACTGGCCTGACCTTCAACCTGCTACAACTGTCAGAGAGATTTGGACAGCGCCAACATGTCCAGCACTCTTCTTATCGGCTTTCTGATGATAATTATTGTGTGCACAGCCAAATATGTGCGTGTGTCTTTCCTTCTTTGTGTGCCGTTGTCCAGTGCGCATGTTTGAACAGCAGATACCTGAGACCGCAGGTAACCCAAACAAGGTCACAGTGTACCTTGGGATTTTCATGTGAACTGGAGTGACAAGAGAAATGAGACAAATGGGAAAACAAGCAGATGATAGACATGGTACAAACAGGAACATATTATAGGCCTAATGTGCTGACAGCGTGACTAGAGTTATGAGCTTAACATTTTGATTCCAGGCCGTGTGTCTGGGTGGATGTTGTGTGGTATATTGTTGGTGGCGGCGAGGAAAGCTCATCACACTGTCATTACCACAGAGAAAAACAGAAAACACACATGCACGCAGAATCATGTAAACACAAACACATCCCTCACTGTCTCTTTCTCTTATGCACAAACACATTTGCCCGATCCTGCCCTCAGCGCAGCTTTGTTCCAGCGAGCAAGTGGGTTTAAAAACAAATGACGTGCTTGGCCTTTTATTATGTTCCGGACACTGTTTTTCCTGAGGCTGGAATGCGGACAGGAATGTGTTTTTGCTCTGCTAGTGCTCAGGGGGAGAAAAACCTATCATGCTCGAGGAAAAAGAAGAGAGAAAGAGGGGAGAGAAAACAAGTTTAACACTAGAACCGCCAGAGGTTTTTGTATACCTAAAACCGCCACCGGGTCTAATTGACCTGCTATTAGAATGCATTGATTTTCAAGGTAAAATGTTCTTTTATTGAACAGTGAGTTTTGATCGCACAGGGATGAAACGTATACCAATAGAATCTGTGGACTCTCAGCTTTTCATATGATATTAACAGGGCTCGACATTATAAATGGCCCGCTGGCCCAGAAGCGCGTTTCGTGAGGCGGTTGTCGTTGTTGGGTGAAAAGCAAACAGCTGTTTGCTGCTGTGCGCAGTTCTCCGTGCACCCCCGGCTGACACGCGAGAGTGAGAGGTGACAAGGGGAGCACGTCTATAACCCGACACCGTTGCAATGAATTGACATCTGACCAATCACGGCTTTGATACGGCCACTAGTGCAGGTGAAGAGATGTCAGTGAAAAGACAGTTTCAGTCCGGCGCAAGCAAGAGGGAAAAAAAACAAAACACGATGAACGGGAGCATCATTCGAAGGTGGGTTATTGTATGAGTCAAATGTACAACTTGCGAATGTTGTCAAATTGCCAATTGCCATATTAAAACATCAGCTGCAATTCACAACATGAAGAAGGCAGTCTCTGCATAGCATATAGGCTAATGGAGATGCAGTTATTTCCAGCATTCTTTATTTAACATTCATTCAAGTATGTTATGCCTTTTATCTGCTAATGTACAAGAGGAAGGGTGATCAACTGTCTGTCTAGTTGGCTTACATAAGAGTTCAAGTTTACAGCCAAAAAAACATGGAGCAGTAGAAGCTGCTGGGAGTCCCAGCAGCTTCTACTGAAGCCAGTCCCCAACTCCGGGGACTTCCGGCCGGGGACTTCGGGTGGCAGTATACGCAAGCCCCCAGGAAGATGAAAATATTCGTGCTGGCCAAACGGCGGTACTACACTTCCGTTTGGTTACCTGGCCCGGAAGGGTCTATCTTTTTCCCCCCCTTTTTTTTTAAATTTTTTTACATTTTTTTAATTTCCAATAAGAGCCAGGGGGAGAGAAAAAAGCATAAAGGCACAAAAACATTTGAGAGGAATTAAGCTTACTTAAAATAATAACCATTTGGAAATGTCATTGCAAATCTTTATAGACATGTTACAAGATTGTATTTTCCTAAGGGAAAAAAGGACTTGAACTCATTTATGAAACAGTGAAAGGAGGGCTTGCCTCCTCTCCATTTACTACAATGTAAATGATATTTACCCAAAATAATAATTATATTTACCAAATCAGATATGGGAGAATCCAAATTATCAATATAATATAAAATGTGATATATTTTGAAGGCCGGAATGTTTGTTAATTTAAGTAACAACCAATCTCTCACATTCGACCAAAACAATTTAGAAAAAGGGCATGAGAAAAATAAATGTTCCAACGATTCATCAGATAAATTACAAAAGGAACATGGTTCCACTTCAAATTTAAATCTTGAATTTAAAAAAGTAGAAACCGGGTAGATTTTATGAACAATTTTAAAATGAGTTTATTTTGCTTTAGGAGAAATAGGCCATTTTATAAAATAAGATAGAGCTTTTTCCATTACAGATAAAGTGTCTAAATCGGTCCCTTGTGGAAATAAGCCTCTGTTCAAATTGGGAAAAAAGTGGGATTTCAAAGAAGCATTAATAGATTTGTTATTCTTAAGAGTATCGCCAATAAATTCCAAACTAGGTAAAACTGATACAACATTTGAGTACAGTAAAGTATTATGAATCATTTCAATAAGTGGTAGAGGAATTGCTTTACAGATTTTGTTATAATCTTTAGCAGTAGGCCTACACGTTATATTGTATTTCGTTGAAAAAGCCAAAACATCTAGCAGTTTACCATTGCAATCTAGTAAATCACTAACAAACAAAATACCCCTCTCATACCAATCACTCCTAAACAAGGATTTTCTGTTTATAATAATAACTCTATTGTTCCATAAAGTAGATCCATGAGGAGAAAAATTGTGGGTAAATAACATTTTCCAATAATGAAGTATCTGCTTATGAAAATTTGACAATTTGGTCGGAATCTTATTAACCTCAAAATCACATTTTAAAAGAAAATCAAACCCTCCTAGACGTTTAAATATGGCCTTTGGAATATGGAACCACATGGATTCTGGCTGGGACAAAAAAGCTTTCAACCATTTTATTTTAATTGTTCCAATCATCGATTCAAAGTCTAAAGCTTTAATTCCGCCTTTATCATATTCTTTAACAAGCTGTGACTTTTTAATGTAGTGAGTTTTATTTCTCCACAAGAATTGGAAAATAATTGAGTTGTTTTTTGTTTTTAATATTGGCCGAAGAGACAAAACATGAGTGGCATGGATAAATAAGTTTAGATATACCTTCTGCTTTAGTAAGAAGAACTCTGCCAAAGATAGTAAGATCTCTAGTTAACCAACGACTGAGAGATTTCTTCATATCTGTGATACGGTTACAAATATTAAGATCTTCTCTCCTGATATAATTTTTAGACAATGTTATTCCTAAATATTTCACTTCAGGTACCACTCTAATAGAGTCAATAACGGAATCATCACATGAATGGAGAATGAGTTTCTTGCAGAAAAACACAATTTTCCTTTTGTTCCTTACAAAAAAGAAAAATTGCCTTACGTTTCACATTGTTTTTTAGCCCCCTAGCATTTAAGGATATGAACGATAACATTGAAAGAGCAAAGATAGAAACCTTAAGAAAATGCGCAAAGGAATGCTATATCGATGCGCAGGAGTGAGTAACGTAGCCCAACATATTTAGTGCAATAGCTCATAACATTTTGAATATAACCTAAGACAAGTCCAATCCTAAAATAAACACTCAAACTGAAAACTTCAGCATACCTACTGAGGACCTGCTCCCTGTCCCTCCAGTTAATTACTGCGGTGTTTTTCACGTTATTCCGGGTCCACTCTTTTGTTGTCAATCAGCGTGAAGCCTTCCTTCAGAAAAGCTCTCTTCCCCTTTCTCCTGGCTTCTTGAACCAGTGGCCATAGCTTGGAGCGAGCCTCCCGGTCCTCCTTGGAGAAATCCTCTTTGAAACGAATGTGCATCTCGCTGCAGACTCTCGCATCTTTGGACTTTTTCCAGATCTCGTCACGAACAGTCCTCATCCCGAACTGAATGATGATTGACCTCGGTGTGTTGTTGGAAGTAGCTGCATTACCCTTCATACCCAGCCGATGGACAGTGTCTACTGAGGCTGCGGCCACACGAGGACGAAAACGGCTAAACGCATAGGATTAACGCAAACGCAATCGCAAAAAAGCTTCCGTCCACACGCAATAGTTATCCGGATAGTAGGCTTGTTTGAGACAAGCAAGACCTGCGCAGTTGCGATCAACGTCTTGCTAGTGCGTTGCATGATGGTTAGTCATTTTGTCCGACTTGCTCTGGAGGCTCGCCCACATGAGACTTTGAAATCTCGCGGGACAAAGACGCCCGCAGCCTTGAGAGCGAGGCGAGGCGAGTTGGCGCAGTTGCTCTCCACGAGCTGCGGAAGCAAAATGCTTGATGGGAAACGGCTCGCTGGTATCTCGAGCTGAGCGCTCATTGGTGGTTTTTACCACGTGCTGCTGATGAAACTCTCCAATTTGCTGGCAAAAGTTTGTTGTTGTTTTGTGTCAGTTTTACGTCGCCACATCCATTCCCATTTTTCATCATTGTTCCACAATGTTTATCATATATGAAATTAATATCTATATATTTGATACTATACTGCTTACCGTTTTCATACTTTATATATCTTAGCATATTCATACACACTGTTCATACTGCTCACAGGCTGATATCTAGTGTATTCATACCCCACTGTTTATTCATCATTCAATTCATTCTATATGTTATTCTGTAGATTGTGTACATTACTTTCCACTTCACTGCTTGTTGCACCTGGTTAGAAGCTAAACTGCATTTCGTTCTCTCAGTACCTGTAATATGTGCAATAACAATAAAGTTTCTCTTTAAGTTAAACCAAATCATTAAAATAAAATCTATTGTAATGTAATGATTTGGTTTAACCTTATTTATTGAATACATCATTTAAAATGGCAAGATTAAATCAAATTACATCCATGTTGTACACATCATAAAGCTTAAAGTGGCAGCTAAAGAATTAACACAGCAGCAGGTCTGTTCAATTCATGCTCATTAAGCTTCATGTGTGCGGATCTGAAGGGACTGATCATTTGTAGCCTGTCCACCTATCAGTTTTGCAAACATTAAGAGGGAGGAGCATTTCTAATTATGGAACCCATGTCACTGGTGTGGTTCATCATCATGACTGAATTAACAAACCTATATAAAGCAATGGAGATCACCTTTGTCTACAGTGGGTAAAATGGAATTTCCGACATTGCAAACCCAGCCAGTCAAGCCGACTCCGAGTCCGAGCTGTCCGACTTAAGACGAGCTTTTTGACACCTCCCCCGGCTGCGATCGGCTACTCTCGTCTGTGTCTCAAACAAGCCTAGTGTCTGTCCACACGAGACCGCTCCGTTTAGCTCCAACCGCTGGAGAAGCTGCAGTACATATGCAGGAGCCTCTAGTGGCGCTGTAACTTCCTCCACAAAAGCAGCGAAGAAGCATGGTTGTTATGGTTGCCCTTCTGTTTATTCTCCGCGGTGGGGGCCGAGGGAACCGGGCAGAGTTTTTCGCCAGTCAACGTGTATTAAAGTTTAAATCTTCCGGACAAAATTATAAAAGTGCCGGTCAAAGGTCTTCTTTGTTATTTATTGAGCTTTAAAACAAATGAATAACGACTCTATATAATATAATAATAAAATACACGGAGCCTCTCTTTTTCCTCCCTCTCTCCGGACAGCGTCAGTGTCTGTCTCATGCAGCAGCTGATCCAGTAATGAGTGACCCGGCCGACAGTAAAAATAAACATATTTATAACTAGTTTAGGGAGTTTGAGAGGTAATTAAAATAGCTAAGGGTGATGATCTGACTTGAAGTGTGTGTTTTGCTGCAGCGGGAGGAGCTGCAGGTGAGCAGAGCTGCGTGTCTCCGTCCTGTCAGATTAGACTTCACTCGCGTTTATGTCCATATCGAGAGAAAGATAAATAATCTGAATTCAGTGTGCAGTTTACTTTGACGCGGGGTGAGCAGCAGAGGTGGGGAAAGGCGGGGCTATTGCCTCATCATTATCATAAAATGATCGTATAGGGCATACACACGGAGCCGTTGGACCCCCCAGAGCGTATGCCGTTCTATCCACCTTGGGACCCGTTATCGTTTCCTCAGTCTTTTAGTACCGTATTCGGTCGTCCTCGTGTGGCCGAACGGTCTATATGACACTAAACAGTAACGCAAACGACCGTTTCGACGAAAACGGTCGTGAGTCACGCAGCTTTTCCACAGACAGCGGAACAACTCTTGTGAGTAGTGTTGCACGGTGTACCGATACTTGAAAGGTACCGCGATACCCTGCCGTTAAAAACGGTACGATTCCTCCGTTTCATTAGTATCGGTACTTTAAGAATGACGGGGAAAAGTACTCCCGTGAAAAAGCGCCGTTTTAATAAGAGCCGTGTGTGTTCAGCGCTCTGTTTCCACTCCCTGCACTGCAGCTGTGCCTGCAGTCCCGCTCCTCTCAAGCACGCTCTAAGTCCCGCCCCTCTCTCGTGCACGCGGCCACGCGCTAGCTGCATGTGAGAAAACGAGAAGCATGGCTGCAAGTGGGAGTGCAACTGCCGCTGCGCCTCGGCTTGTTGACAAAAAAGACGCCAGAAGTCTGTGAACGGGCCGTTCAGGTGTTCAGAGCAGAGCTCCCTGTCGGAGCGGCAGAGCGTGATGTGCACTGAACAGTTTTTCTGTCGCAATATTATCGTTGAGCAAACTTAACTAGCAAACTAGCATCACTATCTGCTAACGTTAGCTTTAGCCTTCGTTTTCTATTAGTTTTTTTCATAGGCTATAAACGGAGGTGGTATAAGTATATATCTTGTACTTGAGTAAAAGTAGAAGTACCCAGGTCTTGTACTTGAGTTATAGTAGAAGTACCAGAATGTAGGAACAATCCTGCAATCAAAATGTTCCCAAATAAAAGTACAAAAGTATTATCATCAAAATATAGTTAAAGTAGCGACAGTAAAAGTAGAAGTACTCAGGTCTTGTACTAGAAGCACCAGAGTGTAGGAATACTCTGTTACAGTAAAAGTACTGCATTCAAAATGTTCCTCAAGTAAAAGTATTAAAGTAGCGACAGTAAAAGTAGTCATTGTTTGATTGGTCCATTTCAGAATAATATATATGATATGTTTTATAATGATTGATCATGAAAGTGTTCTCAAAACTGGTGAAGGTGCAGCTAGTCTGAAGTACTTTGTAGACTGCAGGGTAGCTGGTGGATTCACTCCAGGTGGAACTAAAGTCTGATTCAACACTTGGTTATATTTCACATCATTCATCCAGATCTGTGAAGTAACTAGAGGTATTAAATACATGTAGTGGAGTAGAAGTACACCATGTACCTCTGAACTGTCGAGGAGTAGAAGTACACCATGTACCTCTGAACTGTAGTGGATTAGAAGTACACCATGTACCTCTGAACTGTAGTGGATTAGAAGTACAAAGTAGCAAAAGAAACATTGAAATACTTAAATAAAGTACAAGTATCTCAAAATTGTACCTAAGTAGTACTTGAGTTTATGAACTTAGTTACTTTACACCAGTGGCTATAAAGATAGAAAGACTAAGCCTTGCAGAGGCATGAAAATACATTTTCAAAATGCTCAACAGTGCTGCCAAAATGTTAAACTCACTGCTACACAATTAAAATAAATGCTTTTATATATATTTATATTAGATGTGACTCTTTGGCGTTTCTGTTATTATTAACACTGCTGCTTTAGTTGTTCTGGCTGCTAAAATCATCTGTTATTCCTAATTGTAAAGCCGATATTCCGTGGGGTCGGGGGCTCGGATCCTTGTCACCTTTTTCATACCTGATGAGTTTGCATCCCTGATAATATTTAAGACTGTTTCCCTTTTTTTAACAAAAGTATCGAAAAAGAATCGGAATCGCAATTCTTGACTTGGTATCGGTATCGAAACCAAAATGTTGGTATCGTGACAACACTACTTGTGAGTATCCCGATCACAGCTTCTCTTGTGTTTTCTCCTTCTTTTTCAGGCAGACCATTCATCCTCAGATTCCACCTCCGTTTGTAGCGGGCTTGCTTGGTAACTGAAGAGTTAAAGTAAATTGTGATTATTTAAGCTTCTATAATAACTTAAAGTGTATCATGAATAAGCTATTGCCTGTCAGTTTTGCAGTCAAGGACTCAAATATAAACTTTTTTTACGAGCCTGCAACGTTGCTGCTTCTCACTCCGCCATCTTGAAGCGTTTTCCGGAAGCGTCTATCGTTATTCCAACCCAGTTTAGATTTAACCACGCCCACTTCCGCATTACGCAAGAATGTAGCTCTACGCGATAGCGTCATAGACTTCTTCTTCGGCAGTTATAGCGGTCGCGGTAAAGCAGGATGAGCAGGATATTGAATAGTTGTTTTTTGTCTTTCCAAAGGATTTGTTGACTGAAAGTAAACGATCCTGTAATCAAAGCCATCGAAGAGTCCTGAGATTGTATTACTGGTGTTTTATCATCTATAAATAGCCTGTGTGTATTCTCAAATGTCGTTTTCAGGACAAACAAAAGACATTTTAAATATCTTATCAGCTGGTGTAAGTGCAGAATATTGAATATAACCTTGACTATTACTGTGTACTTCATTTATCTGACAGCATTATTTCATGATACTATTTTATATATATATTTATTTAATGATACTATTTTATATATACATTTATTCATATACACACACACTTATATGTACTCA
Organism: Pseudochaenichthys georgianus; assembly: GCF_902827115.2. Classification (NCBI taxonomy): domain Eukaryota; kingdom Metazoa; phylum Chordata; class Actinopteri; order Perciformes; family Channichthyidae; genus Pseudochaenichthys; species Pseudochaenichthys georgianus. The sequence goes on along the minus strand of NC_047523.1, from coordinate 25,688,195 downwards.
CACATGTATTTATTCATAAATATACACAGATTTATTCATTAATTTATACACACACAGCATTATTTAATGATACTGTTTTATATATATATATATATATATACACACACATTCATTTATAAACATATAAACACACACTTATATGTACTCACATATGTATTTATTCATGTATACACACAGATGTACAGATTCAGATTTCGCGGGTGTGTCGCAGATTCAGATTCCGCAGGTGTGCCGCGTGAGGCAGTGATGTAACCATAGGGATGTAACGCCAGGTTGATGCTGTGACGTAACCCCGCGTCGATGCCTGCGTAATGTGGAAGTGGGATCTAAACTGGGTTGGAATAACGATAGACGCGGCCCGGAAACACTTTTTCCCATTGATTTACATGGGGAAAGAGTGGTCTGTAAATCGTTGGATAATTTTTTTTAAACTAAATAAACTACCCAGTATGAACACTTGTATAGCTTTTATTAAAAACATTCGTTCCTCAAGTTGTAATAATGTGCTAATAACGTTATTCTGAGAGTTATTTCCCTCTGCATTATGAACGCGCATCTAACCCACGGGACCGCGCCGCCCGGCACGTTCATGTTACGTGTCCCGACCAATCAGAGCACACTGTGCTCACAGGGAGGGTGGGGGCTGGAGCTATTGGAGCTACAACGAGCAGTTAAAGGCAGAGAGTGAAATTCAGTGAATACACGTAGTTTACAGAGATGCTGTTTGAGAAACCAATGTGATTTGCGTTTATCTTTACCCATGGATGCACAATAAAAACGGACCCATATCGTCTTACTGCCATCCCACGGAGCTGTAATAATGGATATATTGCACATGTTTGCTATAATTCATTATCATACTACATGGGCTGTATGATTAAATCTTGTACCGTAAATGTTGTATTAAATAAAGTTAATATTACTTATTCTTTCACACACACATACGGGTATTGAGCCGAGGGCGACACCGTACTTCCGGTATCCGCCGTTTTACGCGAGGTGCAAGCAGTCTAGGTGTTGTCCGAGGTACACCGTCTAGGTGTTGCAAAGCTTCCTGTACTGAATATCATAGTCTTTTGCCTTAATCAATATCTAGTCAACTCTAAAATACCACATATATGCAATGGCATGATAATATTATTGTGACAAGTGGGGTATTCACCTGGTGTTTCCAGAAATTAGACGTAGATGCAGCCAAAATCGACGAAGGCCACTTTCGAGGGTCGTTTTTCCATACATCTGCAGGCAGTCTGTAAGGGCAATCCGGCAACCCACACAGCTCTAGTTTACGCTGGTAACGACCTAAAGCACACCCCTCAAGTCCAGAGATGTAATCCGAAGACATGCAGCGATTTCTTCGGTCGTTAATTCAGAAAAAAAAACTAGTGCGCTCTGCCTGGCTACGTTAGCTAGCTGTTTATATTTGCACTTCCAGGATATTTGCACCTCCAGGAAAATGGCGTATTTATATATATATATATATATGGCGCATGTTGCATTGTGGGTAGCTCGTAACGTCACTGTGTGTGAAAGAATTATTATAAGTATATATTATTATATATACAGTGCAATCATTCTTTCATGCTAAATCAGTGAGATTTTGATATCATGGGTTTAATTACACATATGCGCACTAAATGACTGCTATCGTGTCAGTAGCGGGACCTTAGCATATATATGATATATATACAATATATACAAATACACAATATTGGACACTGACTATAAAGGGCACAAAGTTTCATTCACTAATGAAAGTCAAACACATGTTTGTTTCCACTGTTTTATTGTGTGCCTGTCGCGATAAGCAATTAATTTACTTATCATACGATAAATAAAAATGAACTCCATAACTTTTCTGATCTCGATAAATTGCCATTTATATGAGGATGTGACTAGCAGTTTGAAAGGATGTACTTGAATTATTATTATAAATTATCATTATGTCAGTGGTCTAAAATGGTCATACAGCGGTGCCGACAATATTATCGTTTATCGCAATAATTTCCGGGAAAATGTATCCAACAAAATTAATTATCGTGAGAGGCCTACATGAAACACACACACAAACAAATCTACAGACTTACTCCAAACTGCCAAATATATTAATTAACACACTCTCATATAGTCTTTGACTCTATTTTGGCCTAGTAGAACAATAAGCAGCAGACTTTTACTTTTTATAATTTCTACTGGATCTTAGATCTGCGCATGCGCAATACGGGTCGGGGATTGACCAACCGGCTCCCACTGCTCTGCTGTCTGTTAACGTTGTAAAGAGTGGTGTGGGCGGATCGACAGCTTGAGCAGCTGTCAACTCAACATTGTAAATAACCAACCAAAAACGATCGCCGGTTCATCTTGTTTTTGGCGTGAGAATAGTTTGGGCAGCATGAGAGCGTGAGATTGAGAGTGAAAGCGTGTGTCACACGCCAGATGCGTGAGAGTTGGCAACCTATACATTAGCATAATTACTAGCTAGCCGCTAGCTGCTAACTGCCGCCTCGTTACTATCAAATCCATCATAATAACAAATCATTACCATGCTGTCATGAACGTGCGGTGCTGTTACGTGTACGCAAATTGACGTGCTTGATGTGAACGAGCATTTTGGTTAAATGAGCTATGAGCGCACATACGGTTACTTCTCAGGCATGCCGGGTAATCTATGACGTTTCGCTCTCTCAAAAGTTGGGCCATTTTATCATCATGCGCCAATGAGCAACTCTCATAGGAATGAATGAGGCCCCGCCTCCCACGCTGTATCCAGTTATTATTATACATCCATGAGTATACGCCGTGAAGTTGTTTGCTACCTGCCAGTGACGTCAGCGGCTTCATTTGCCTAATCCTCCCCCAGGGACTTATTCCGGTGTGAACGCGATCTGAACCTAGTTCATGAGAACTAAAGAGTTCTCATGAGAACTAAAGAGTTCTCATGAACTAAGTTCTGATGAACCTTTGTGGGAAAAGTACTGTAGTGTGAATGCGCCTAATGTTAAAGGAATGGTATGCTCATGACACTCATTTTTTAAAAATTATCATCCGATAAAACAGACCAGTCTCTGCCAGTCTCTCTTTTTTTTTTTTAATCCGATGACATTATCAGTGATTTTAAACTGATTATATACCGAAATAACATCAACACTGTGGGCGCCGCCATTTCCCGGACGTGACGTAATCCATGCGTTTGGTTTTCGAGGACACGTTGATCTCCATGTTATTTACTGTAGTTTCTCTCTTCAAATATGCCTCACTGTATCGCGAAATATTGCCATAATTCGGATAGGAACAATCCACGGAATGCTCGGTTCCATCTGTTGCCAAAAGGTAAGCATAAGAAGTACATTCGGAGGCAGTGGCTAGCGAAATGTGGCCGGCCCGAACCGAGAGATTCACAGGCTCATGTATGCAGCGAACATTTCACATTTCCGGACGACTACTCTGAGAGTATGATCAAACATAACATGGGATTTATGGAACAACCATTACTTAATGGAGATGCAGTACCATCGGTCTTTCTGGTGTCATCACCGACCAGGACACCAGTTCGGCCAGTTGAGAAATCGCCCTCTGCAAGTGTGAAGCGACAGAGGAGCAGAAGTAGTGCTCGGAGTAAGAATAAGGTATGTTATAGCGCATTTCCATTGCAGCGGCTAGCCCCGTTTTAACGTCCTTTAGCGTCCAGGCCAGGACAGTTTTTGGTGGCCTTTCCATATAGCGTAGTACCGTCTAGTGTGTATTTTACCCCAGTTTTTTCCGGCCCCATAAAATCGTGATTCTATGGCCAGGGACAACGAAGCTGAGTATGCTAAACTAGAGAAGGAATCGCTAGCAAGGGTGGTACTACATGCATACATATAGTATCTTATATCATCTTCCCATTATACACACATGCATTTCCAAACATTTGGACTACCTATGTTGCAAATGTATTATCTTTTCAATTTACACACAGCATCTATTGCACGTCTGTCCGTCCTGGGAGAGGGATCCCTCCTCTGCTGCTCTCCCTGAGGTTTCTCCCATGTTCCCTTTAAACTGTGGGTTTTCTTCGGAAGTTTTTCCTTGTACGATGTGAGGGTCTTAGGACAGAGGGTGTCGTATTGTCATACTGATATGTATGGCTGAATTCCCCCATCCAATCTCTTCACATTGGTCAAAACTTGTTCCTCTGCTGACGAGTCCGAACTGAAATACTCCACCATGTTTCCGTGTGTTGACAAAGTGAACGCATGGATGACGTCACGACCATAAGATAAGATAAGATAAGATAAGATGAACCTTTATTAATCCCCGAGGGGAAATTCAGTTGTACAAAAGCAGCAACAGGGTAAGCGTGAAAAATAGTACAGCAAAGCATCACGTGACTACTGAAAATGGCAAACATGGCGGCGGCCAGACGGAATATACAGGTCTTGATAAAAAAGAGCTATAAAATCATTATTTACCGGGGAATATCGCTGATTTCTTCAGGGTATGGTTTAAACATAACGTTTAACTAAATACTGAAGTTTTGATTAATTATCTAATGAGTGGACCATTCCTTTAAGATAGGACCGTTATTATTTCTCAGTCTTTCAATTGGGATTTGTAGAAAATCTGAAAAAAAGGAACATAACCAGCCTCATTTAGCAACATGCGAGGTTACTTGGAGTGTTGTCATCCTGTCAAGTCAGTTACAGTTTCAGCTTTGCACTGAGAGTGAAATGTGCCTTTGCAGAAAGACACGGTGCTGTGCAGTCTCATTCAGCATTCTGCACGGTGTTCACTGCGGCTAAGATGCCCTGCAAACTAATTTCCTGGTTGTGATATGCTCTCAACAATCAGAGACCCATGTTAATCTACATGTGTCACATATCCTGTACTGTAAAGTAAACAGAAAAATATGTCATGGTTGAAAGCATTCAACAGTGCTTATTACCACAAGAAAACATCACTTACCATGTAAAGATTCCTTTTGTGGGTGAGAATTGCCATGTTTTTCTGTGGCATAAGCACTGTTGAGTGATGTCTAGTCCATAACAAATGTAGGGAGGATCATCTCTAACAAATCACAATTAGTAATGGAGCCCAATTATGCATATATGGAAACTGAGTTAGATTTGATCTGATTTTAAGGTGTGAATTAATATAAGGGAAAGCAAACTGAAAACGGTTGTATATGAGCAGCCTCATCCTTCATCAGGGGCGCTCAGAGACCCTATTTGTCCCAGCATGGAGATGTGGGTGAGGACCAAAGCCCCCTTGGCCTGACTGGAGCAAAGAGCAGGGCAGGAACACACAAGATGAATGAGAGGGGGACTAATCGAGGAAAGGTGGATCAACGAGAGCTGGAGAGAACAGGAGCGGAGGAGAGGGAAGCTGGTCGGATGAGAGAAGAGAAGATGAGCGATGGGTGGACAGTCCTTCTTTTGATCCATCATTGAGTGATGCTCCATTCAATCTGTTGACTGAGACCACCTGGGGGACTCCGGGGGAGGCTGTGTGTTTGTTTATTAGCGCTCGGGGGGAGGGGTATCACTCAGCTATAGATGGCTGTCAGCCTCACAGCCCTCCACATTAGGGTGATTGAAGGAAACTGATGGCCCACTTCCAGACAGTGTCAATGTCTTTGGAGCTCTCTGTAAACCTGCTGTGTGAACTCAATGATGGAAAACAGCTTTCGTTACACTGATACAAGAGAAGCCAAACAACAACATCTTTTGTGTGTAGGATAGATCCCATTTTGTTATTGTCGTCAATGAAATGAATAGTGGAGTAAATCAATCCATGCCTCTGTTTTATAAGGGTGGTTTGCCCTTTTTTCTCGGCTTAGCTGTTTTTTCCTATTTTGTCTTGGAAAGAAAGAGCCATGTGTTCTTCAACTGTGTGTTTACCTAATTATGTATTTATCCTCCCTTCACCACTACCAGCCTCCATCATTCATATAATAATGTGGTAATTCCTAAATGAGGCCCCCATCCCCCCTCACTTCTGCTCCCACTCTTTACAAGCTCTGCATTCTGGCCATCCACCTATCTTGTTTACCACTTGCTAGTGTGTTTCTATGTGAAATTATCTCTCTCTTGCTCTCTTACACACACACACACACACACACACACACACACACACACACACACACACACACACACACACACACACACACACACACACACACACACACACACACACACACACACACACACACACACACACACACACACACACACACACACACACACACACACACACACACACACACACACACACACACACACACACACACACACACACACACACACACACACACATGTGAACACACACACACACACACACACACACACACACACACCCACACACACACACACACACACACACACACACACACACACACACACACACACACACACACACACACACACACACACACACACACACACACACACACACACACCACACAATGACCTTATGCAGGGGTCAATGCACAGGCTGAATTTGTCTTTTGTGACCAGTGGTGTTATAACTCAAAATGTAAATGTAAACAATGATAGCATTGTCCTTCAGCTCTCATTCCCATCATATCCCTCTTCCTATCCACCCATCACTCTCAAATATAGAAACATTTCAAAAAGTCATTCTGAGATTGGGTATTTGAGGACATTGTCTACGTTTAGTAGAGAAACTGCATGTCCTTGGTCTTTCTTTGTGTGTCATACGGAGAGCCGCCGAGATAAGACATGAGCTCTAAGAATTCAGAACATTATCAGAGATAAAGAGAAATAGAGACAGAGGCGACAGAGATTAGAGGACCTGAAACATGTGTGGTCATCAGTTAAGAAGACAAATGTGTTTTAAGAAAAGGAAAGGAAAAGAGAGTGATAAACAGAGAAAGGAGCCGTCAAGATTACGCAGACAAACAGGAGATACATATGTTAACATACATTTCATGTCAAAAGATATGTGAATAATTTTCACAATTTCTGAAATGTATTTGGATTAGTAGTGTCCCTCGAACATTCCTATTTTTTTTTGTATGTGAACCATCAGTTATATTGTCTAACAGGTAGCTAATGGGTATTGCTTAGATGTTGAAGGCCCTGTAGGCCTAAATCCCAGTCTCACCTTGATTTGAACTGGAAACCGATACTCATGAATACATGTGGTGTCTCCAATCCTCATTACAGAATAATAAAAGACAAATTAGCATGGCATGTCCAGAGCATTGGTTGGTTACATTCGTATCAAGAAAGACATTGAAAATATCCCTGAGCATGTTTTGGGGATTTTAAATAACACGCACATGTTCATCAAGTCAGATTAATTTATAGAGAGCATTGGCACATAGTACAAAACTACATAATTCTTAAAAAAAATAATTCTTGAGTCAGAACCCCCAACACACCTGTGTGCATACTTGACTTAAATACAGACTGTATGTTTGTGTTTTTGGGTAATAATTGCCTCCAACACCATTGTCCAAACCAGTCTGATATGTATTACAAAATTAGAGAGATGAACATTTGAGTGAGGGCCTTGGTGTGTAGGCTTCAACTTATTTGACCTTGTGTTCTTTTCATTATTTAGGGTACTAAAAATTAAAAACAACAAACGTGTTTCCAGACAGACAGATATTCGGGGAGACATGTTTAAAGGGCTGTTAAAGCTGGTATTACTGCAATGTCTTTCAACTGGAATTTCCCCAAGGCTGACAGTGTGTTGAGAGAGTGAATTGTTCGCAGCTTAGAATGTCCATGACAGAGTGCAGTTTTTCAAGTGTTAGCACACAAGGAACAGAAACAGAAAAGCAACCAGGCAGGGTGATGTATTTGTATTTGTTGCCAGTGACTTTAACATAGGTTATATCTGAGTTGTGAGTTTTCCTTGAACATATTCACACATGATCACCAAATGAAATCCACACATGCACCATGACACTCAGCAGCCGAAGAAGCAGATTTTGTTTCCATCTAAGGAGCTGGTGGCTGTCTGCAGGTCGTTTGCCGTCTCCACAAACCATATCCATCACTTTGAGGCAGAAGCAGGGAAGGGAACAGAAGAGAAGACTTGTAGCCGGGGCCTCAAATATTGGTGCTTTTAAGAGAGGATGTGGTTTCTTTCAATGGACTGCATACTCAAGAGTTTATAAATGTGTAATCCTTACATCATATACTCTGCAGGGCCACCATTCTTTAAATGTATGTCCAATAATGGATAGTGTAAAAGCCTGTCTTTCTGTTACTCATAGTGGCTGGTATTAGGCTAAGCGTGGTAATAAAGAAGGGAAGCAGTTGGAACACCTCTGTGATGAATAGCTCTACCTTTGCTTGAGGAAACATGTTCCCCCAGCAGTGTAATGAGGACACACCCTGAGCTGACCTGCAGCGACAAACACAGACGCACCTGCCGAGTGTGAGTCACACACAGTGGGCAGGGCCAGGAGAGAGCATGAGCTCATCATGTCGCTTCCCGCACATTCCCACATCTCATCTCCAACCCCCCGTCCGCCCCCGCAGTCTTTGTCTTTCCATCTCGCTTACCTGCTTCTTCTTGTTTCTCCCTTGTCATTCACACTTCTGTGCACACACACACACACACACACACACACACACACACACACACACACACACACACACACACACACACACACACACACACACACACACACACACACACACACACACACACACACACACACACACACACACACACACACACACACACACACACACACACACACACACACACAGTTACAGACACTTAAAACACAGCAGAAAGGGGATCACAGGTTGGATTATATGGAGAAAATCAAATATCCAAATATCAAATACCTTGATATCGACATGGAGAAAACATTGTAGGGTTGACTATTGTTTTTTACATAGAATATTTACAACATTGAATTTATTTTCATATAAATTCATCAATTATGTGGATATAATGACAAACTGTGTCATGGCAAATATTATAACTATTAAAACAGTCCGGTTAGTTCAGAAAATGATATCCATTTACTGTCAAGCAGCCTTCAAAACCAGCCAAAGACAATTGTGGGATGTTACCATAAATGTAAGACAATATCTGGTGTCATCACAATATCAGTTTAGATATACTGCCAAGCCCAGATACTGTTTGAACACCACTAGGGGATCAAATAACTCTGATATAATAACTCTTTCTGTCTTCCCTTTCTCCTCCAATCATTGTTTTTAAATACATCTACAAGCATGTGTGAATGGGTCCGTTTGCTGTTGTGATATCTTGAGCTGAACTAGGCCAAACCACCAACACCATGTGAACCTGTTGGTGTGTGGGTTGGGGGGTTGGGATTTGACCTTTGTTTTGTAGTAATGTTGTACACTGTGTCAGATTAAACCCACCTGAATGGTGTGTGTGTGTGTGTGTGTGTGTGTGTGTGTGTGTGTGTGTGTGTGTGTGTGTGTGTGTGTGTGTGTGTGTGTGTGTGTGTGTGTGTGTGTGTGTGTGTGTGTGTGTGTGTGTGTGTGTGTGTGTGTGTGTGTGTGTGTGTGTGTGTGTGTGTGTGTGTGTGTGTGTTGGTCTGGGGGTGGGCTTATCCTTGTCCTGTCTTTGTTGTGCCTCTATCATCAGAAACAGGAAGTGATGTGTGTGCACGTGAGTGTGTTAGGTGTTTTTGTTGTTCACCTGTTGGCCAGGTAAAGAGGCGGGACAGTGTGTGTGTGTGTGTGTGTGTGTGTGTGTGTGTGTGTGTGTGTGTGTGTGTGTGTGTGTGTGTGTGTGTGTGTGTGTGTGTGTGTGTGTGTGTGTGTGTGTGTGTGTGTGTGTGTGTGTGTGTGTGTGTGTGTGTGTGTGTGTTCATTGGAATAACTGTCAGAGCTAGGGTGAGAAACATGAGATGCAGCAGAAGCGTGAGAAACACTACCTGGAAAACAGCTGGGAACGTCAGCAGAACAGGCTGAATAAACACATGTGTATACTTAGAAGCACATGCATACGCACACACTAACACATGTGAGTGAGAAAAAGTCACTCACACATGAGTATTCCTGCAAAATACACGCTGGGTCAGACCATGGACTGTATACTGGTCCCAAGTATGGGACCTACATACAGACTTATGGTAGACATGCACTGTTTCCGACTATGGTGATTAAACATAGTGGTGCAGGATTTGATCAACCGTACACTGACATGTTGTAGCCTTTATTTAACCAGGTGACATAATATCATGTCTCGTTTTTCTCTTTAAAATATTCATCCATCCATCTTCTCCCGCTTATCCGTGGTCGGGTCGCGGAGGTAGCAGTTCCAGCAGAGAGCCCCAAACTTTCCTTTCCCTGGCCACATCAACTGGATAAAATATTCATAGGGGAATTTAAATGTTTGAATGCAGACTTTGATGCTTAACTGTGTCTGAATGAAGCCAGTGTGTATCTATGTTGGTGCGTGTGTGTAAAAGTGGATGGGAAGAAATAATGTTTGCATTCTCAGGTTTCACTGGAAAGAGGAAGTCAACTGTTGTTTACCAAACTATTGCTGACGGATTATGTAACACTGAAATGATGACACAAGTGTGTTGAAGCAAGCAACCAAACACACATACACCCACAATAGTAAAATCCTGTGTGCCTCAGGATATGCACTCACCCCTTTACTCTCTCACTTTCTCAAGAACCTGTCAGACATTCTCCCCCATGCAGTAACCAGTAGGCTATATAAGAATATAGTGAACAAATTCAGAAGTGTTTGCATTCCTTCTTGTTGGATCTGTGGGAAATATCTGAACACCTTAATAAAGAGGAATGTGCACAGCTCCAGACCACATCTGCTGCCAGGGTTGACGGAGCTTGACGGATTGCAAATATTTGGCTTGTGGTCAGAGGAGGAACACATTTCTTTCTGCGTCAGACATCTTTTGTGTTGACACCTGTTTGGATTACAGAAAATGGTATCTTCAGCAAACTACGATCACAACTTTAAAAGTATACGTAATACAGAGAACGTCACCATATACAGCCATGCTCATTTGGAAAAGGCCACTTTAAGTCCCAATGGAAACTTCTATGAAAGTCTCAAAAACGTTATAGAAATGAATGCGTAACTTCCTACATTATTTTTCTTTGATCTATAATGTTTTCTACTTGAAATGCATCATGATACTCAGAGCATTCCTCACACTATCTGATTTGCCCCATAATTTATATTGTACCACATGCAATTGATTGCAACCAAAATTGTATTAAACCAATCATGCAGTGTGACTTGAAATAAACCTGCAATGTCAGTATTCTGCTCATGGAGAAGATAATTACAATGGTACGGTCATTTTTTAAATTTTCAGTGCAACAAAATTAAATTAAATATAAAGTGATGTGTTTATTAACAGTATGTTTGTGCTCAAGGTATTCTCTCTCTCTTCAGAGCACTAACACTGCAATACAGAAAAGATGTTAGACATTGACCGAGGCTGGTCACACAAACCAACTGAAGACAGATTGCTGTGGGGGACCTCGGTTAACCCTTTTAAAAGCACACACACACCCACACACACCGCCTCTAATGTAGTGGCAGTGTCCCAGACAGCTTTTCCGGAAACATGCCATTTCCTGTGGAGCTTCTGCAGGTCTCTGTCCATAAGGCTGATGACTCCCTGGGGAGACCGGCTACTTTACACTGCTCATATGGACCTATCTACCCCTCCCCTAACAAACACACATACACAAACTCACACACACGCATATACATTCACACAGCTGACACGTAGACAAAATTCACGAATCAATACTGATTTGCATGGAACATAGACACTATGCTAAAGTATTATCTTCTGTTTGACTTTATCAACTTACAGTTACACAAGTATTATAATTTTCCTCATCAGCCTTTTGACAGTGAGTAGTACATTTCCCCATTGTGTGACAAATTAAGGGTTTCTGATTCGGTCAGAATAGAGTAAAAAGACCCAGAATAAAATGCCTGAAGCTTATTTTATATCCTTTCTTTACTATTAAATGAGATAACTTAGTCTTTAATTAAACTTTATGAGCAAGACGGAAACAGGAGCAATGAAGAGACCAGTGATGGATGAGATATGGTTTACAGAGAATATGTCACACTTTGCTCTTAAGGATTGTTCTCTCTCATTAGCCATTTAGCTTCTGCAGATGCTATAGGGACAAATCAGCCTAATGGAAGAGATCTACCTTCAGGCTAACCATTCCTTGCTCTGTCAGTCAACCGGCACATTTCTCCACCGCCACTCCCTTCCAGCTGTTTTCGTCCACCCCTTTCTGACTTAAGCCATCTGTACTGCTCACATACTTAAGATTTAAGTACTAACATGTCATGTCCCACCCTGCAAATGCATACAAACCTAAAGCCAACCCCTCCTCCAATCCAAACACACAACACTAGCCATAGGCAAGGCAAGGCAAGTTTATTTATATAGCACGTTTCAACACAAGGCAATTCAAAGTGCTTTACAAAAAATGAAAGACATTAAGCAGTCATTCAAAAGAAAAGCTAATAAAATAAACATTAAAAGAAAAAATACATGCCATAGCAGACTATTAGACCTATACTCTTAGCATGAATTATCATTTTAATTAGCAAGGCTGTGAGAATGAATAATCTGACAGCATATGGCTAAGGGTGCAAGATCATAATCCTATCACTGTGTTATTGATTCCCTCCCAGTTCCAGGGTCTGTTTCAACATGCTGGTCCAATTACTATTGCTGGGGGTGGGGACTGGGAGCCAAGCGCAGAAAAACAATAACAATGCTAATGCTGGAGGCAACACAAGGTTAGGCCTACACCCAATTCTTAATGCACTGTTTCTCGATAGGAAGCAGGGCTTTAAAAACACAAGGAGAGACATGGGAAATGAAAGAGAATCAAGATGTCCTCTCTTTCCTAATGAGGGTTTCTTAATTAAAGAGGCAGGGAACTGAATTGAAACATCTGCTCTGGCGAGTGCCTATTCACATAAAAGATGAAAAGCTAGTGCTTGTTTGGGATGTCGGGGAGGAGAGAGGGAGGAGAGAGGGAGGAGAACAGAAACAGAGAGGCAAATAGTTTCTTAAATAACATCATTATTTATTGCATGTGTCTATAAAGAATCTATTCAATCTAAAGCAATGAACTAAGTTTAAATCATCATCTCTTAGTAGCATTACAATATGCAGAATATGAAATATTTACAATGAAAGACACAGCAAGATAAGCCCACGTTTGTATCCTTTAGATGCTGAATAAAAACTTGAAACATTATTCAAATGCAAAACACTCCTCAAAACACCAAGAGGCTCGATTAGCAAAAAACGAACACAAAAAAGTTTTCATTTCAAATTTGGAGGAAAAAAATGTACAAACAGCAAAAATCAGATTTAAGGTTTAACAACCATTATTAACAGTATTTATACATTTGGTACATCTTTGTAAATATATGCCATTTGTGTTGTACCTAAGTAACAAGAATTATTGATGTAAATTATTAATGATTTCTCTCCAAATCTTTTTTTCAGAATTACAGCATTAGAAAATGTCCTCGTAGTGGCATTCATTTCACAAGACTATCCCATGACAGTTTAAAAAAATCAAGCCAAACCAAACTGGTTAGCATATAACTTAATTAGTGCTTTTGTTGTATCAGAAAGTTCACTCAAACACATACTATGTACAGTACAAACAACATAAGTTATTTAACTTAACATCTCTCAAAGTTTCTCAGCGTTTGTTAAATGTAATTCTCTGTAACACCGCACTGTTTACAGTATATAGGCAACGGTTAAGTACCAGTGAATTCAGATAAATAAAAAGATACTTCCCCTGGTTTGCTTCTTTAATTCGGCTTGTATCAGCATCATAGTTTTGATTCAGTACCTCTGCATATTTTACTGTCGTTGTTGCAATTGTTGTGGTCGTTGTTGGGTTGTGTGTTCCCAAGCTCAGAGCACAGCATGTACTACATTCAATGTGTCTTGTGTTACAATCTAGAAAGTTTGTAAGTGTAAGACCATGCATTAGCTCCTGTGTGTCTCGTCTGGCTCTCTCTCAGCCTCGAGTGGATTCAAGCTATCGAGCGGCTCATTGAACAGCCAATCAGATTTGCCACATTTCCCAGCGCTTCCTGCACCTGCCAGACAACCATGTGGCTTGGCAGAGCTCTGCAATGAGGCATCAGGTGAGAAAATGTAAGATTCTGAGCTGTCCAGTTAATTTGTATTAATAACTTCAAACATTCATGTCCATGTCTCTTCTCCTGACAGGTCATAACTTCCTGCAGACTGTGCAGGATGTACCGTGTGCAGTGGCTGAGTATAAAGTGTATAAAGGTGGGAGACTTGGGCTCAGACAGGCCACAGATCTGGTTTTCAGGTCCAGTTGAATCTGGTTCACGCTGCAATGTGTGGATGTGTGAAAACTTCATGCATGTTTGAGGCAATGCAATATCAGGTATTCCTCTAAAGTCCTCTCTGGATCTTTAATACATACTCTTGTAATAAATGTAAGGTTGGGAGAGAAGAATCGTAATCTCAGAGAGGCTGTCTCTGGTGAACATTCAGTCAGATGATCTGTTATATCTTTGATATACTGCGTGTTTATAGGTCCAAACTTTAAAAAGGTCCATCAGACGGGGGCTGATGGCTAGAGTAAGGCTTTGGATTGGTGATTTTTAAAAAACATTCACCTCTGAAAATAAATATTTTATATATATTTCTACCTTGTGAATTGGTACCAACCTGGTTTTTGCTGAGGTAGGTTTTTCTTTTTAGTAATTGTTAACTTTGATTTTTAAATATGTTCATAAATGCCACCTCTTTTTGCAGTACAATCTGTATACAAATTCACACACACACACACACACACACACACACACACACACACACACACACACACACACACACACACACACACACACACACACACACACACACACACACACACACACACACACACACACACACACACACACACACACACACACACACACACACACACACACACACACACACTTCATTAAATGCATACATACATAATAAATAAATAAATATATGTAATCTGTATGCATGAAAGGTATTTTGTGTATATGTGTGCACGCTATTCTTTGCAGGTTTGGTTCAGAGTATCTGGCAACTATTGGCTGAAGCCAAAAGCAGACCAGCTGAAAATGTATGAATGGCAATAATAACAATAAGAATAAGTAAAATAACAATATACTGCAGAATAATTTTGCAGGTGTATGTAGAGATAAATAGTTATCAATCTAGAGTTAGGGTTAAAAGTCTGTTTAAGTTCTTGTTATTTTAAGGTAATCTAGTACAGCAGCAGCAATGGCACCTTAATGTTTTGGTGCCAAGAAAAAGCAGAGCGAAGATTTGGGGCAAGGGTCAAGTGTCCGTGTTGCCATGGTGATGGCTGTCTCTGCGACCCTCAAAGGCGGTAAAGAGGTCAAAGGACATCGACTGCAGCACATGGTCCAGCTGTCGCTGCGGCGACCTCGTCACTTGGCTGCAGTGAAATCCTACGTTCACAGGAGGGAGGAGAGGAGAGGGGTGGGAGGACCCTTCAGCCTTTATTCTGAAAGAAGAAAAATAAAACAAGTTGCCATGAGATTCATAGACATGATCTTTCATCTAACTTTATTATCTTTTTTTGTTTATACTACGTAAGGGAGACTTAATTTAAGTGTACGTACACACAGTATGTGTGATTTATTACATAGGACGAAGCAATAGAGGAAGAGAGAGAGTGTGTGTGTGTGTGTGTGTGTGTGTGTGTGTGTGTGTGTGTGTGTGTGTGTGTGTGTGTGTGTGTGTGTGTGTGTGTGTGTGTGTGTGTGTGTGTGTGTGTGTGTGTGTGTGTGTGTGTGTGTGTGTGTGTGTGTGTGTGTGTGTGTGTGTGTGTGTGTGTGTGTGTGTGTGTGTATTCCTCAGCTGGTAGACACTGAAGTGGCAGGTGCTTTCATGGCAGGGGAAAAACAAAGTGGCATTTAGCAGTGTGCAGCTGACACAGGACTCTCCTGTGATGGAAAAGGAGACAGCAACAACAGTCACACACAATCACACACACCTAGGTATTCTTGATTGCAAACCTACTGAAGTCAAATGAACAAACAATGTCAGGTTCACTCCCACACACACCACAGCTGTGTGTTTGCCCACTATAATTCATGGATCTACAGTGTCACTTTTCTCCCAGTGGAAAGCTGTGCTGACCCTTGCCCCGGTGTACTTGTTTGTGAGGTTTCATTTGCATGCAGAGCTATCAAATGGGAGCGGAAGTCTTGGCTGACACACACACAAACACACACAAAGCCCCTCTACGCGGCTGCATTTCTTCCCTCATTTGCTGTCTCCTCTCTTCCCCAGCCACGAACAAGAGCTGTTTTCACAAAGCTGGATGTGATCGTCATTCTGTAAAACAAACCTTTCATTCAGAGTCCTCACTAGTAGCCCCTTCTCAACCGCTCCCACCATATACACACACACACACGTCTGTTCTCTCTCTTTGCCCTATATGCACCATAAAGGCAAATCAAGGTTAATATAAAATCAAAAACTTTAAAAGATGTTTGCCATAACACTTACTGATGACCAAAACATCAAAGAAGTTAATAAAATGCATTAAGGCTGATGCATTTCTACAAATACTAAAATATGGTACCCTGGAGTTCAATTTAAAGACAGAATAATTGATTTCCATCCTGGGGCCACCTGTGCTGGCTGAGCTTTGTCTCTTCATCTTTTCATGGGTGTCAGAGACAGATGAAAATAGAAACAGTTGGGGTTCAAAGTTGTGGAAAAACCACAGTAACAGAATCAACCTGACAGAGAGGAAGAGGAATGCGTTGAGGTCATGGGACCGGGCGGTCGATAACAAACTGTGTGTGTGTTTCTACAGTGGCCTGTAGAGGCAGACACTTGGGTGAGAATGACAGAGATCTGCCAGGAAGGAGAGTTGAATCACCAACAGCTCAGATTAGCAATCAAGTGTAGCCATGTCCATAAGCTCTAAAAAACATGATGACTATTGTATGAACAATGGTGCTATAGGACAATGTGCACATATGGGGACTCACCACACACACTGCTATTCAAACACATGCTGTTTTGCGAAAAAGTGTGGGTGGGCGGGGAGATTTGGGGAGGGGGTTTGAGAGAAGGGGACAGTCGTACAGCGGGGAATGAACCCAATGGCTCCTACCCCTCCTCTTTTTGGAGCACACACCCCTCTAAAAAAACGGTGCCCCCTGTCACAACCCCCACACACACACACACACACACACACACACACACACACACACACACACACACACACACACACACACACACACACACACACACACACACACACACACACACACACACACACACACACACACACACACACACACACACACACACACACACACACACACACACACACACACACACACACACACACACACACACACACACACACACACACACACACACACACACACACACACACATTCAAGGGTCTGGATCTGCTCTGTTTACATTCCTGCCCTGCCAGCTCCTCCCTGATCTACAGCAGCGCTTGACCAAACAAACACTGACTGACTCTTCACCCCTGACCTCCCACACCTCTATGACCAACAAAACAAAAACAACATGTTTACCCTGCTTCCAGCTGACTAATTATTACACATTCCGGAAAAACTTGTCATTATTTTGTATCTTTGAACATTCATTCGGTGGCTTTTCACAGAAACATTGGAGCAAGATAACTTGTTTTTTTTTCTCAATTAATAAATGTGGTCTATAAATGTCCGAATGTTATGAAAGAAGCCAATTGCAGTTTCCCAGAACCGAAGTTTGTGAATTTAAGTCTTCTTTAGTTTGACCTACTGTGTTAAAGCCAAATGTTTTATTTTGCTAACACACATGACAAAGCCAATCCTCTCAGCTGAGAGCTAATCCTATGCTTAACTACTGTATATAATACACCTCTATGAAGAAGCATTAATACAGTAATTGGGTCCAGAGAGCTAGAGAAGCATTTATGATGAGCCAGACTATTATGAATGAAAATCTACAAAATCGGTCTGAAGCCATTACACTAGTGTGTGTTTTGTGTGGAAGTACTACTACACACAGAAGCTCTATCTCTTCCTCATCCTCTAGGCAAAACAAGCTTCTCAACTATGTCTAATCCTGAAGTGAATGTAATCCTTCTTACCTCCAAGCTAAACTGAGGATATGGTAGGCTGCCTTTTCTTTTAGCTAGCACTGGAACACCCCGCCCTACTTTACTCAGAGAGTTATGTATCAGTTGGCCAGGTGTGTGTATTTGCCTGAAGGGGAGAGGTGTACAGTACAGGTGAGGACAAAGATGTAATGTTCCTCAAATTATAGTACGTAATCAAATAATGAGGCATTGCTGGTGGCACTAAATGTTCCAGGGTGGAATTATTTGGCTGTTCAACAGCAACATATTATGTAGGCGCATATTATTTAACTATAAAAAGGGCAATATACGGTATTTACTGTATATATATGTATGATATGTGGACAAACTAACTGCACTTGTAAGCTATTCTGTCAAAGACTTTACCATCAGGCTTTAAACAAGCCACAACAAAAACATTGTTTTAAATGTCTTGCTTTTATCACACCAAAAGTACCAAACAATTCAATGATATGAACCAACTACAAGATACATATCATGAAATATGTGAAGCTGGAACCAAAGAAAAATGGAATTAAAAATGAATAAAAAGATAAATCAATCAAAATAGCTGTTCATTAATTTCCTGTAAATTGACTGATCCAATAACAGTGAATGCTCTACACATTTGAATTCAATGCTAAAAAAAGAGTTAGCTATACATTGTTGGTTTTGTTGTTGGCAGTGTGAAATAAGTGAAGCAGCAAGAGGAGTGAGAGTGTTGTTATTGGCTCTGATCAGATATGACTAGCTAATTGTTTAATGCATCGTTAGACAATCCTCACTGGCCTCGTGTGAAAAGCCAATCAGAGACAGTCCAATGAGGTCAGATAACAACAGCATAAACTCAGCTCAAACGAACCGGTGTGGAGAAGGTGTGTGTGAGGAGGGGGGGCAAAGGGGGGGTAGACCACATGATTTCTGAAAAACAGAAACCAATGCTTGGAGAGAGAAACGGGGGAGGAGGACGTAGAGGAGAAGGGGGGGAAGGGTTTTGGGTTGGTGCATGGCTTCTTGAAACTGCCTCGCCACACCCCCACCTTCTCCCTGTTGTTATTGTGGCAGATGGCGGCCAGCCATTAGCGTATTGTCACTCTCCTCTGAAGGGAGAACCAGTGAGCACTGCTTGGCAGGGCAGGTGCAAAACCCCTGACCCCCCCACCTCTCCACCACTCCACCATCTGCTTATGGCCCCATATACATGTACACACACAAGAGATGAAGACGCGCAGACAAAGTAGTCTGTGCCCACTAATGAAAGTCATGGAGAGTGTGAGTCAGTCTCCCCCTCTGTCTGCACCCCTACTTTTAGCCAGGGAGAAAAACATTACAAAGATGAGGACAGAAGTGGGAAAAAAGTGACCGGGGGGGGGGGGGGGGGGCACAGGGGCTTCTCCATTAAAGGAGCTTTAATGGAGAAAAGAGAAGATTGGCAAGAGAGATTTACTCTAAAAAGGGGTGGGAGTAAGAAGATGCAAACATAGTGCACACACTCCCCGTTTTGTTTTCCCCACAGAGATGGAGGTAGGGGTGGGCGATATGACGATATATATCGTCGTGACGATATTAGGTATCCACGATATGCTTTTTCAGAGATATCGTCCTATCGTGATTTTTTTTTAAATAGTGGGAGGGGAAGAGGCTCTCCGTGCGCGGCGCAGGGGGCTATGACAGCGGACGGAGAGCCTCTTCCCCTCCCGCTCCCCCAGTCTCACCTACTGATTTTAATTTCACCATATATCAAGCCCGATCGATTTCACAATGTCAGCGCACCTCTGCTTTCGTTCAGTCCGAGTTGTTTGACACACTCCCAAAGTCCCCGCCCCCTTTCTTTGCAGCGAGGGAAAATACAACATTGGCAGTCTGCACACACAGCAATAATGGACGCAGAGTCAGATTCTGATTTAGAAGAATTAGATTTAGTCCCCAAAAAGAACTCTATGTCTGTGGTATGGAAATAGTTTGGATATAACACAACAGACATGGAGCAAACAAATGTAATTTGCAAAATATGCAAAAAAGGAAATTTCAAAGCGACAGATGGCAACACGTCGGGCTTACGAGACCACCTCAAACGCAAGCACCAGAAAGAGCATGCAGAGACTGAGTGCAAGGTCCCCCGCGTGTGAATGCACAATCTACCGCAGCGACTGCACCAAAACAAACTACCATAGGGCAGGCATTTCATAAAGGGGCTCCTTATGAAAAGACTAGCAAATGGTGGAAAGACATAACTGACGCGGTGGCGTTTTATGTTTTTCCCTTCAGTTATGCTTAAGTATTTTATTACACTTCAAGTCTACTCTAAAGTTTACATTTTAATTGTTTGGCACTGACTTTTCCTCATTGATGTTTTATGTTTTACTTAGTTATGTTTTACCCTCCTTTTCACGTTTATTGATGTTCACTGCTCACTTGTTCATTCAGGGTTTCATTTCTGAAATAAAACCAGCTTGAAATGCTATTTTGGTCTGTTACTCCTTTTTGTTTTAGTTTCTGTTACCTTGTAGGTGCTTGTACTGTTAAGTAACTTGAAAAATAACCATAATAACCGACATGAAAAAATATCGTGATATATATCGTCTATCGTGATACTGCTTGAAAATATCGTGATAACATATTTTTCAATATCGCCCACCCCTAGATGGAGGTGTGTGCTTTTCTGGAAATGTCCCCTTTGCAATATCCCTCCCCCGCTCACAGTCTCTCACACACACATTGGTAGTTCAAAGGTCAAGAAACTGACATTGTCGACAGGGCCAGAAGGCGTGCACTGAAAGCTAAACAGCCCTCTCCTCTGGCCCATCACCTCCCCTTTCCGTGCACCTCATGTCAGGGCCAAAACCCAAACAACAACAGTGTAGCCCCTCAACTAATGGACCCAATAATCCTCACAGAGCTACATGAATATACAGACTGGGAGGATCTGCTTAGGAGCAAAGTCTCTATCCCTCTCCGACCGGATTTTGATTTCCGGATCCTAATTTAATATAAAAATGTATGTCCTGCTGGAATTGCAAATCATAGTTTACTCAGTGATAATAACACAATAATGTGGTAAGGCCTTCCTGGTTGTAGTACTTTCATGTACTTTCTTATCCTCACAAACACACACAAGGAACAGAGGTGTTTTTGTGTTTTGATAAGTATCAATGACTTGCAACAATGGTTACATTCCTGATCAGAGAGCAGAGTCATTCACTACTATGTACAAAGTTATTTGTTTGTTAGGAAGGGCTTATGTAACCAAGAAATGAGAAAGGCCCACTCTTGCAAGAATGGAACTTCTTTTTGTTGCTTCATTGCCTTGTAACTCCTCCATTCCACCGTTGCAACAGTTCAATTGTCTATTATGTTGTCAATGAAGAACACACAAAGTCATCCATCCTTCACCATTGTTCCTCCGCCTACTTCTTTCCTCCTCCCCTGCTCTCATAACCTTGGACAAACGTCTCCAGTGTGGTACAAATATTCAATAATTAGGCCCTGTCCTATAAGAGACAAAGTTCCAGGACACAATGAAGTCTATGGACAAGAACTTTCACATAGGGTGTTAAGGTTCACAACAAGTAAGTGTGTGTGCCTGCATACATTTACATGTTCTTAATAAAATGTGTGAGTGCCAACTCTTGTGTAACATTGTTCAATTAATGTGTTTGTGAACGAAGTAAGAAAAAAATCCTCGCTCTGGGTCCATCCCACCAGGTTAGAAAAACAAGTGAGCAT
This sequence comes from Pseudochaenichthys georgianus, assembly GCF_902827115.2. Taxonomy (NCBI): domain Eukaryota; kingdom Metazoa; phylum Chordata; class Actinopteri; order Perciformes; family Channichthyidae; genus Pseudochaenichthys; species Pseudochaenichthys georgianus. The sequence continues at coordinate 25,666,317 of NC_047523.1, read as the reverse complement.
TCACCTCTCCCAGCAACCTTTGCACACCGCCCGCATTCCAGTCCTGAAACCCAGTACCTGACAATTGATAAACAACTGACTCACTTGTTTTTCTGGGGAACCCGATGACTTGCACCAAGCCCCATGTTGCCTGCGCTCAGAGCATGAGAGCCAGCAAAGACAGATACAAAGAGAGACAAGCTTGTCGTAAAAAACACAAACAGCAATTAAACTCTAGTATTTCACCACCGTGTACACAGCCTCCTGACTCACAGGGATAGTGAACAAAATGAGATGAAAGGTAATATACTAGGCTATTGTTTCGTCCTACTTAAAAAACTCCTAGTCATTGGGATGTCATGCCTTTACACCATGCTTTACACCCATAGCAGCCTTATAAAAGCTAGAATACAATAAATACAATAAGAGGGAAAATAAATATATTTTCTTTGCATGTTTTAGCTACTTCCATGTGCGCATCATGTGTAATGCTGCATGCGTCAATGGATCAGACTACATGTATTTTTTAAAACACTGACGTGGAATAAAACTGCGTCACTGAGGGAAGAGACCAATCACAAATACACAACAGCAGCATCAAGCAAGCCAAAATATAATATGACAACTTCGGCCATACTTTTCAGAATAAGGTGGTTTCAAAATAAAACCTTGTTAAAGCTATTGAATGCTAAATTGAAATACAGTTGTGGTTTCCCTTGAGAAAATCAATAAATTGCAAAAACAACATGCTGTGAATAGTATGTACTTGTGAGGTGTGGCACACTTTAGTGCTTTTTATTTTCTAAGCTTTTATTTGGAGCTATGTAAACCATCGTTTTCCGGTGTCTCTATTCTGCAATCTCACTCTGTGCAGTTTGAAGCAGATCAAAGACTGAGCAAACAGCCTTCCTCAGCATCGAACAGCCTTGAGATTTGTCATGGGTGTGACGAGTAGGAGACTAATTCTATCTAAACATCGCAGCCTACACCCAACACCCAACAACTTTACTCATCTGAGCTACAGTAGCCCAAGTTTTAAGACTGACAACTGCTGTCGGTTTGTTTTAGTGTAAAACGGATGCAACTGGTTAACGCTGTTGATACATTTTATTACATAACACAATAGGTTGTTATTTCAGAGGATCATGGTTGTGGCTTTGCCTATATTTTAAACTACAGATAAGTAATGCAATATTAGGATTATATGAAAGGAAATGGTTATAATATAGCTAACCAGAAGTAGATTACACACTATGTTTTGGCTCCAGGTTAAATCTATTGTCTGTGTTAAACACATAGGATCAACTGCAGACACACAAATGAAGCCGCTTGTTCTCAGTTTGTTCTCTTAAAAACTATCATTATTTTCAACTTTGGAATAAAATAGGAGCTCAGAAGTGCTGGTTAGCAATGATTAGCATATCTCTGCAGAGTATACAGTAGCCCTGAGGCGGATCTCTATCCTACTCTTAAGCCCTGACACCACTCCCTTCCCTCAACATACTGCATGAATGAGTGTGTGTGACGATGATGAAAACACTCACCTTTAACAGCAGCCGCAGTCTCCTTGAATCCCATGCTGGCGTAGGGGCTAGTGTTGAAACCGTTCATGCCCCCTTTGCATCCACAGGCTGTCGTCTTGAACCTCAGAAGTCCATCACAGCTGCCTAACCTGGATCCTCCAATGTTTCCCTCCATCAAGTTTAAGGCAATGTAGTTAAGTCCATTTTGATAACCAGCTGACAAGTCCCTGCACATGGGGCTGTTGCTGCTATTGTCCTCGTCTGAACCCTCAGAGCTGCAGACAGTGTGCGACACATTCTCCACAGAGGCAGAGCTGTGCCGCTTGGTGTCGTGGGCAAAGGATGGGCACACTGGTGTGACAGTGGTGGTGGAGGAAAAGGTCTCCGAACTGTGCCGCCGGCGCCCCTGAGGGTCAGCTCGGATCACTTTGGCCCCTCTGTGTGGATCCACAAGGGATCCAGATAACGAAGGACCCCCCAGGAGAAAAGAGTCCACAGCGGGCACCCCATCCATAATGCTGCTGTCAAGGCTGAGTCTCTGGACACAGGCTGTGGGGCTGGTGGGGAGGGGGGCATCCTCAGGGGGGCAGAGAGCAGGTAGAGGGGCCGGAGGACTGAAAGTCATCTCAGTGTAGTCATCCTTGACTGGAGCAGGCTGGCTCACCTGCTGTTGGAGAGGATATTCCTCTACCATCCCCCTCTCCTCAGTATTTCTCTCTATGCTTTTTTTCTCTTCTCCCTTCTCACATCCCTGCCTGTTCTGATGGGTTTTCACCACACTAGGACAAGACAGAACTTCAGGCTTGTGGTCTAGGCACCCTGCAAGGGGAGAAGCCCCTGAGTTGTGTAGGCCAAGGTGACCCGGGGAGATGACATCAACATTAGCATAGTCTGAGAGTGGCAGGGATCCCCCCTCTTCACAGATAAAACTCAAAGATGACTCGGAGCTCTCTGTACATGCCAGCTGGTCGCGAGTAGCACTAGTAAAGTCGATGTTGATGTACTCTCCAGGGCTGCGTGGCTCTGAGGGAAGCGGGTGTTCACTCATACATGGTAGAGTTCTAAGGGATTCCAGAGCCAGGAGGGTGGGCCGACACACCCTATTCCTGTGTACAAGACCTCCATCCACCCGAGCTAATCTGAGAGGAGATGGGGCAGGGGATGGGGCAGAAGAAGGGGTGCTTGGTGTCCCCGGAGAACTGCTGGCCTCAGAGTCCACCGGAGAGATAGGACAATAGTTTGACTCCTCTTCTATGCTCTGTCTCTGTAAACTCATCACCACATACTGGTCTTTGTCTGTGGACCCGCTGCGCTGCAACTGGCCTTTAACTGAGTGTGGCAGAGAGCTGTAAAAATAAGGCTGTCTGTGATGATGCAGGGGATAGGTATCTCCCCCTGAAGGACTGAGGATGTAGTCTGGGGGGGTGACAGACCCCAGAGGGTCAACCGGAGACATGTTCAGGTACTCTCCATTGGTGAGCTTTCCATCAGTGCTCTCCACTGACATTTTGGTTCCGCACAACATCCGCATATAGCCACTGTCCTCCAGTGAAACACTCCCAGGGGAGTCTGTGTGTGGGACCAGTCCTGCTGAAGAGTGTGAGCGGGGGTTGATGATCTGCTTTGGAGCAGAAACACACATTGGGCTCATGGGCATGTAGGGGTCATGCTTGGATCCTGTCGGTGGCACACCTGGCATCATGGGCATATAGCCACTGTCACCTTGGAGACCACTATTGCCCATGTGAACATCCCTGTAATCCTCAGGATAGATGCCTTTTGGGGAGGCTGTGTGACACCTTCGAAAAGACTGGCTTCCACTGCTGTAAGTGGCCTTCATAAGAGTATACTCATCCAGAGAGGCTGAAGATACCTGGGGTGGACCCCTCGGCTGGCGGGGGGTAGTGAGGGAGTATGTGCGCTTTCGATAAGCCTTTTCCAGCTCCGGTAACCGGCGGTAACCATTCTGCCGCTCCATTATGGTGTAGCCATCAAGCTCACTGCCATCCCGGGAGGGGGGGGTGTCTGCTCTCAGAGACTCAGGAGTGTTGCTACGGAGGGAGAGCGGTAGCCTAAGGTCCCGTGCGTCCGCAGGGCTAGTGCCATACTCCTCACAAGATATAAAGCCAGCATCACTGGGGGAGCCTGAGAAGGAGGCACTGCAGCTGGAGGGGCGGGGGGCACTGGTGTCTGGGCAGGAGGACATACTCCCATGGCTATGGGTGGCTATGGGTGGGGAAGGAGACAGGGGCATAGACATGGACTTACTGTGCTGGAGGGAAGAAAATTCAAATGTTCTACAAGGGCGCATCGAAATGGTGTGAGACCTGGTCAGGAGGGTCCTGTGGACCCCTGGGCTGAGGGGGCTGCCAGTCACTGACAGGGGACGTGCCATGGTGCCATCGCCCTCGCTAGCCGTGCGTATTCTACAGGAGGAAAATCTGCTCACAGGAGAGGTCATAGCCATGCTGTCAGTGCGCGAGCGCCGGGTGAGCCCGGTCTGGCTGGGGGGGAGATGATTCAGGTGCCTCCGGGTGGGCACAGAGATGGGGTTTGTCCCAGATGACTGGCTTTTGCTGCGGGGACGGAATTCCGACAACTCCTTCAAGGCTTTCATAGCCTCCAAGATAGTTTCGTGGATATTTTGAGCCACCACAGAGTCATCCGCCTGCATCCAGAACTCCCCCGGACCCGTGGCTGCAGACCGACCAACCTCAATGAAGAAAAAGCTGTCAGAATGGCCGCACCTCCGGATATTCATCAGCTGTAAAATGACGGAGGCAACCTCTGAGTTCAGCTTCACAAAGCTGATAGTCCGGCTGGAGAGACATAGCCTGTACACTCCGGTCACATTTCTGGTCTGTCCCAAGCCTTTTGATTTCAGGTTTACTTGCCAGACCTCCTTGTAGACGGCGGTAGCCGGGGTTATTACCCCGTAGCTCGCCTCGTCGAAGCCAACCAGTGAGGACGCAGAGTTGGACGCCGAGCCGTCGTAGACTTTCCCCTCTGTCATTAAATCCGACAGCACCCGGTACCAGCTCTCCTGCTCCTGCTCATTTTCTGCAGCCACTGCAAAATACTCATCCTTGGTATAAAGAGCAATTAGATATTTGTGTTTTGCGTCCGCTCTCTTGTTGATATTAAGACAGCAGTCCAGGGGAATAACTCTCTTGGCGGCCGATTTGTTTTTCCATTTCTTCTCACTTTCGTAGTACTCCAGTCGGGAAGGGGAACCTTCGCTCGACTCTTTTAAAACGAAAAAACGCTTATGTCCATGTTTCTGCTTCTTTAGATATCCGCATTTCTTGATATTGTTGATCGTATTACTGGCCAATAACGGCTGATCTCCCGTGGTTGGCGGACTCGCCATTCTCGTGTCCTTCGCTATCAGACACAATGCTTCCTTTCCTCGAGTTGCTAAAGAAACGCACTTTATTTTAATCCTCTCTTTCCAGAGCCGGTTGTGCAATCGTTCGTCTTATCCCACAGCAAAGCAATAAATAACACATGTCTGCTAGTGTCCGGACTGTGGAGGCGAAACAACATGTGACGATCTACACATCCAGCTCTGTGTAAAAAAGAAAAAAGGAGGAGAAACAAATACACACACACCGACAGTGGGCGGTGCGCACTCAGCTCATTGGGCTTATTGGTGGAAACGCTATGAATGCTTGAGTGAGATGGCACCATTCAAAGGAGAGAGAGAGAGAGAGAGAGAGAGAGAAGGAAAAATCCCTCCTACTATTACTCTGCCCTCTTCCGACTCATTTGAGCGTAGTCGGTCAGGACTTTATTTATAGCAGCTCTGGTCCTGTGATCCAACATTTTCTGTGAATATTTTTGCAAATCTAAATATATCAAAGAAAATGTTTCTGAACCGAAAGCTTACATTTCGTCATGGAATTAAAGTGGATATCATAGGCTATTAGTATTAATAGTAACTCGAGTATAATAACAAGAATGAGAATAGTTTGGTTATTATTTGCGCAGACTTAAGGAACTTATTATAATGAATAATGTGTTTATTTAGAAATCTTATTGTTGTATTCCCATAGTATATTCTTATACCCACCACTGGTGTTTTTCACAACCCCTTGACCATTTTAACATGACTGTAGATGGAGTCCTTCTAGTCCTCCCCAACTGGTAAACAAGCATCACGTCGTGGAGACTGCAGCTCTATGACAGGAATTGAATATTCCCTGTGCGTCGCCAAGCCAGACTAGTACTACTATCACCGTTTAAAACGTGATATGCCCTCTTTCCCTTTTACAGTCTTCAGTGAAAGCATCAAAGCGTCCATGATAAACAACGTGTACACGAATCGGAGTAGAGCCCAGATATAGTGCAGTGTGTGTTATTGCGTAACGCAGTCGCCTACTGCTATATTCATGTTTGCCCTTACTCAGTTTCCGGCTCTTTTTTCTCTCTCGCATATTTGTTCTCCCATTTAGAAACCGTAAAAACTGATGGACTCATAATAACAAAATAATAAAGGTCACACTAGGTGAAAGCTTTTTCCACAACAAATGGACCTCTTTTGTCAACGAAACAGCGGTATGACCCATTTAAGGTTATATAAAAAAATAATGATGACGCAAAAAATTCTCCTGATCTTAATGCGTCAGTGCTGGTAGCGTGCGTAATGATGAAATGGGGGAGCCAACTGGATAACGTGGTGATGATGAAAGTGTCTAACTGGCTGCCTTTAGTTTGTGAGGGATTTACTCCTTCCTGCCCAACAGGCAGAGGGAAAATAGGATACAGTGAACGAAGGCAGACATGGAAATCAAACCGAACCCTTAACCATTGATAGGGATTTATCTATATTGACACTCAGAACACATTATCAATAATCAATAAATAATCAGTCATATCACTGCAGTGCCAGTTATTAATAGTTGCATGTCCCATGATGATAACATGTTACAAACTACCCCCACCTTACACACACACACACACACACACACACACACACACACACACACACACACACACACACACACACACACACACACACACACACACACACACACACACACACACACACACACACACACACACACACACACACACACACACACACACACACACACACACACACACACACACACACACTTTACATCCCCCTTTTCCTTCAGATCACAATGCTGGCTCAGCACCAACCTGTCCTTAGAGGCGAGGTCAATGACAATGCCCTGCCCTGCTCAGGTCAATTATGCCACCATGTAGCAATGATTTGAATTCTACTATCATGAGAAAAAAGAATCAAATCAAGTAACGACCTCTTGTGATCTGTCCCTTAAATAACCTTTAGCTTGCAGATTTGAGTGGAACTGAGTAGATTTAGAGTTCCATGCGGTTGTTTTCTTTCAAATTATTTGACACGTTGTGTTTACCTCAGCCTTGCCTAAAGCACCATGAAGGCATAGATATAAATAGATGTAGAGCTATCTGCTTAAACCTCTGAGGCTCAGATATCTCCCTGTAGGATGAGGAGGCTTCCCTATGTGTTGATATTTGGTTTCCTACCTGACAGACGTGGGCTTAAACGTTACACGCTCTCATAGCAAACAACTGTTACAGAATGTTTGTATTGTGAATGTGGTGTGGTGTGATGTAATATTACAGTACACAGTTGTTAAAATCGATAAATGTGGAACAGACCGTCTCTGTTAGAAGCATTTGAAGTCCATGACAGCTCGCCTTGTTCAATGACCTGACACTGGGAAGATAAATAGAGGCTGAGTTGGAAGTAAAAGCAGGGTTTTAAGGAGCAACTCCTTCATTTTTGCATAACCCGTGAAGCATAAGAAATGCAAATCAGCTGTCTATAAAATACCATAAGGTAGGCGATTGTCCCATAAAATGTGCTGCTTGCAAACTCAATGTGGTTGTGTCTGTGATACGTCCTTGCTCTTTTCATAACTACATGAATATTTATCATCCTCCAATATACACAGCATGGTGCATTAATTTACAAGTTCATTAAACAGCCAGCTGAACTTGATTGACTAGGCTTTAAATGGGCCCCCTCATCGTCTCCTAGTATGAACTCATTAGGTCTTTATAGGTTTATTTATCTAGTAAAAGGATAAAGGTGTGTCGTTCCTCACAAAACAGATAGGGCCATTTTACTGTTATGTGTGTATATACATTGTTTACTTTTTTTGAGCAAACAATCAAATACGGTAAAGTATGGTAAATAAGCAAAGTATAATGTATTTTTAAATTCACTTAGTAGTTGCTAGCTTTGTGTAGCTGGTAGTTTTGTGTAGACCTAATCTCATTCAGGCTCTATGGCTGTTCTTCAAATACAAACAGTCTCACATGCCCCATGTGCTGAGTCATAAGCACAAATGGTCTCACTCACCCACTGCACTGTCACTGTGTGCAACGATAATTTCATAAGCCTTCATAAAGCAGATTAGAATCGCCGATTTGATGAGATAAGATTAAGGACATGGGGGGGGGGGTTAAGATTAGGCTGATACTCCACTCACTGCCACATCAAATGAACAGCACAAACATGTGTTGTTGGCACCCAAAGATCACACACACTCTTCACCAACCTCTGCCACATCCTATTAGTCATAGGCACAACAGATTATAGCCGAAGCCTGATTGGTATTGTTGTGGTCATGTTGTTTTCTATGTTTTGGATCTGAATATTATCCTTTTGTTAGAGGAAATATTTTTTTTCAGGACTGTTTATGTCACGGAGTGAAATAGATTGCCTATCTGTACATGTTTTTCATGTTCTGTAAGGGGTCCTGGAGCACTTTGGCTAGAGAATGATGAGCCTAAACCATGTAATGCTTAAAAAGTTAAGAGTAAAACCTTAAAATCAATCCTGAATACATCAATGAACATCAGCTAAAATTAGGGTTATGTGATCTGTTTGTTTGACCCAGTTCAGGCATGAATAAAAACAATCAAACGTTTATTCAACAGGTTTGATGTGTCCTACTGATATAGCGATTAATAAAGTTACAAAGAGAAGATTAAAAAAAAGTGTGAGAAAAATAATATTATTTAAGATTTGCCTTCATCAAGTTGGAGGAAGTTATCTTCGAATAACCGAGGAAGATCCAAGCGGGGAAACACTGTTCAATACAATGAAAATGTCTATGATTAAAATCTATGATTTTTCATAAGCAATACCCCTCCCAAATCCCAAATGAACAAAAACTGTTTGACAACAAGATTTATAACAGGGTCATTTAATAAAAAAAGAAAAAATCTTATTCAAAACAGAAAAGACCTCATGTTTGATTATTCGTAGTTACAATAATTGTTAGATTTTGTTGCTTTCACCAAATTGAATTGTTCTTATTGTGGTTTAATGAGGTCAGAGGAAAATGCGAAAAAAAACAATGAAAGTAAAGCTCAGCAAAACATAAGCATTTAAATAGCACAATGTGGAAAACATGGCTGGATAAGTAACAATCTGTGACATCACTATGTTATATATTTGAGGAAGAATTAGGGTAAACAATTTGAACTTGTGCCATTTTATTTTCGTTCCTTACTAACCTTGGAATTGTTTAAATCAGACCATGTAACCCGGTAATGACAATGGAGGCTGTTTTCTGTTCTCTTGAGCACATACTATATAGATTGCTTGGTTCAATCTCATGTAGTCACCCATAATTGACTCGATTCTCTAATCGATACCGCAAATGTGAAATAGAAAATTCTACTTAATTTTTGTGCTGATTAATCACATGCGGCCTGACCTAGAGGAAAGATAGCGTGTGCCGATAGACATCTTTGTGTTATTGGACATGACTGCACGTGGCTGTATTGAGCCACAGCACAAGTGATTACAGTTTGATTACTTCAGTTAACCAACTCAATGGAGTGGACATAATCTATTTTTGATTAATTTACAATTGGACACAGAGAAGGCATGGTTGAATGGTACAATAAAGTCAATAGCAATGTTTTTCTATGTTGTATGTTGTGCTATACCTGCAGTAGAGTTTGTGCATGTTTGATAAAGAACTGTAGAGTTAAAGGGATACAAGACCTTTCTGAACTGTGAACATGTCCCTCTTAACTGTATCCATATCTTATCTCCTTATAAGTAGCCACCTCTTTTAAATAATTTGTTGTTAGAAACTGTAAATTACTTGGATTTTCTCATTTCACAGGTCACTGAGACAGATATTTATTTGATCTCTCATAGAAAGGACAGGGAGATGCAGGCAAACGCAGCCATATAGCCTGTTAATTTGACCAGAAGAGAAAGCAATGTAATATGTTTATGTCGGTGACATACACAGACAACATTTTTATTCATGAGCACGTCTTCCCCTAACAAATGACTCTCTAAGCCAGACCGAGACACGTAACAGCAGCCTGTCATTGAAATGTTAGCTCTATTTAACTTTGATTAAACATAAATGAATGATTTCAGGCTCCATAATACATCATCAGTCATTTGTCATAATTATGCGTTTTCTGGAGTCACAAGGTTTGATATAATATGACAATATACATGAGCCCCCTCTGGTCAGAAGAGGAATAATACGACTTTGACAGAAAGAATAGGCAGGAAATATGAATTGAAGTGTGTCTATGATCAAAGATAATGACTACAACAACTGTTTAAATCTGAGGCCATCACATGACTCGAGACAATTGCCCAAATGATAACATCTGCCAGTTAATTGTTAACAAAGAGAAATGTAGGTGTGTTTGAAAAAAACCCAGTTGTAGTCTACTGCAACAGCATAGTTGATAATCAATGTATTGATGTTTTTCCTTGAAGTTAATCCACCCTGCAGCGGAAGAAAGATTGTGGAAGAGTGTGTAGGAAGCTACCCATTCCTTCTCCCTGTCTGTGTGTGTGTTTAGTTCAGTTTAACCTGTTAGGCCCCAAGCCTGTTTTTCAGGTTTCAGGCTCGAAAATGACATTCCCAGAACAAATGACCATATCTTCCCTTCTAAAAGGGTTAAATTAATCATTTTTTCTCAAAGTAATGATAAACCTGTTGGATGTAGAAAAGTCAGAATTATTATGTTTTTTATTTTAAAGAAAGCTCAGATTGAACATGGTAAAAAACTGTAAATTATAGTGTCCGTCCAAAACATATGTTGTACTTATAGTGAAAACTAACCTTGGATGATGGGTTAGTAGACTAAAAGCTTTAGGAATCCAAAGTACAACATATAATAAGTACCCTGTATCAAGATTGATGCAAAACAAGAGATATTTGACCTTTTTAGACAGATTTAGCAAAAAAAACCTCTTCTGGGGCCATTCGGGGATTTTCCATATCTCTGGCCCCGCTTGTTCGATTTTGACATGTGACATCTCTTCCTGACCGTTAGAGCCAATAGAATTGAAGGGAAATCGTCCACAGACTCATGTTAAAAAAAGTGGCGTTCTGTGCATGCAATCTTGTTGCAGAGCGTAGGAATATCCCTGCTCTGATTTCTGGAAACGGAAAAACAGTTTTTATTGCTTATGGATTATCAGAAAATTTCAAAGGGGACACAGACACATTGGATTAACCTATGGATTAACTACACCATCGTTGTTATCGTTTTAATGCCATTGAAGACCCGTTTTGACCAGACCTAAAACCAAGGTAAACCATTTAGCGTTTTGGGCTACCTAGCCCACATGTTTTGTTGTAGGTTTTTGTTATTTCTCACCGAATTTGTAATCTTTGAGGTTTGGTGGGTACCATTAGATTCTGTGTCTCCTTACGATCATAACGATGTGTTGATTGTGCAGCTAGGATAAGTAATAAGGGTGCTAGGAGTGATTTCGGTGCGTAGTAATAGGTTAGCATTTTTCGCTCTGGGCTAATTCAGAGGCTCACTGTTAGCATTTAGAGTTTTTTTTTTTTAAATGAAAAGATCAGTTAAATGAGTTTTTTCCATTATATGGAATAAAACATTCATAGGTTATTAAGTATGAAGGTTCCTTAGACGTTGTTTCCTGCAAATTACGTGATTTCGGGCCCGGATACGGGTCCGTGGGGGCTTAAGAGGTTTAAGCGTACATTGACTTCTCCTCATCTGACCTGCTGATATTCATTCTATTCTCCTAAACACACATTCGTTCTTATCTTGTTCTCTGTCTCTCACACAAACACATGCACACACAAACACACACACACACACACACACACACACACACACACACACACACACACACACACACACACACCCACACACCCACACACACACCACACACACACACACACAAGAAAATGTAGTACACATAATTGCTTTGTGCCTTAGTTAGAGCATCTGGAAAAATGGCAAAATGGTGCTGGTAGAGGGTAAATGAGGTAACACAATGTTATAGATACTAGCACTCCCTTTAAAAGCTAATTTCATTCCAGAGTTTCCGAATAAACACCTCAGCTGGATGCCTTCACAGATGAACACACAGCATAAATAGTAGTACAGCCAAAACAAAGACCACAGGAATGTAACCTTAATTTAATGGTTGTAGCCCCATAGAGACTCAGATATCACTTTCAGGAATACAAACTTTTTAACTTAAAAATATATTATTTAAAAAATGTACTATATGCAAGATACTAAAGAACAATAACATAAATAAACCACAGGACAATGGCGGCAGAAGAAGCATGATGAACAAGGGTTATGAAGTAATACAAAAAAACAGGTTATGATTTTAAGTCAAACTGAAATGATTAAGTCTAAACAAAATTGAGATTGAAATCTTAAAAACTGAAAACAACAAAAGGCCTTCACAGTTTGCACTAAATAAGTATTCAGAGCAGATCACAGGAGGACAGATTTAAATAGAGCAACCTAAAAGTATAACGGTACGTCCACACAGCAGCTTCAGAAGAATCTCCACCGCTTCCAACGCTTCTCTGCCCATTGACTTTGAATGGGGATGACGTCACTTTGCCTCGCTTTTCGCCGAACTGCATTGTGGGGGAGCGAAGCGAAGATTTCCAGGATTTCCAGGATTCCAAAGTTGAGCAATGTTCAACTTTTGAAGCTGAGCTGGAAGCGCCAGCCAATCAAACACGTTTATGCAAATCTGACAGTAGAAGCGCTAGCCAATCAAAACCGCGTGTAAGCAGGGAGAACCAGACCGCAGTTCATTTCCTCATATTCCAAACGAGAAATTACAGTAGCAAATCACCCAGGTTCTTTACGACCAGAACTATTAACGGGATACAAACCGGAGGAACCAGGCATGGAGGGAGGTGGCAGAGACAGTGGGTGAAACTGGTAGGTTTTCGCTGTTTGGGGAGTTTATATATATAATATATATATTGCTATATATTGCTCAGGGCTACTGTGTGCTTTTGTGTGCTTTTGTACACTTTTGTGTACAGCAGCTTTTCAAAAATCTTGAAAATCTTGGAGCTGGGCGTGTGTCTGACAGCTTGGGGATTTTTTGCGAGCAATGCGACCAACAACCAATCACATGAATCTCCCGCCCCCGACATACAAAGCAAAAAACCCCGGGGATTTTATGCGAGCAATATATATATATAAACCTGACAGACTGTGAGATATGCTATTTGCACAACAATTCTGAGTGGTTGTTTTTATGTCCAGAAAAAGTGTATTTTCTTGTCTATGGTGTAGCAACAGTCTCGTTTTTCAGCACAGCCAAAATCAATGGGAGTAGGGAAACAAAATCCAATTATAAATGGTCACTTGACACACATTTGATGTGCATTCCTTTTTCAAAAGTTAACTTTAATCCACCTTAACTGGCTGTGGAAACGATCTGAATAAATAGATTGGCACATGAAACAAGGTCTGAAGTGGATACACAGAGGAAACTAATGCAGGTCTCACTGTTGCATTACATAAAAGACTGTCTATCTATTTCCCGTCTGACGACTTCTACTTTTCAGTTTCAATAAATCAGACAGACAAAGACACAAAAACGTAATAAAATGAGGAACATTGCAAGGCTATCACATTGTTCCACGTGGATTACATCCGTGAGCAGCTGCTTTGTGTGAGGGCCACAAGTTAAACACAGACTGAAAGAAAGTCTGTCCTTGCCACAGGGTGTTTTAAAGAACAGTTGCTTAACAAGGACTCAATGGCAAACTGGTTGGATAAAGAACTGATTAAGGATGATCTCAGCTGCAAAGATCACATGATGTTAAAGGTCAGGGTTTTAGGGTTTCCTCAGAATAAAGGCTCCCCCTGTTTTGCTTGATATCAGAACTACATCTCATCAAATACTCTCAACCCATCCGAGCAACAAACAGCGATGGACATTGACATCTGTTGGAAAAGCATTTCCTGCAAATAATTATTTGATTAATTCAAACTAATCACATTTGGGAAGTGAAGAAGAGGCAAATGATTGAACTATTTAATCTCATTCATGTTTTGAGTAAAAAGGAAGCAGCCAGCTGATGCCCAAGGGAGCAAGTCGCATAGAAATGAACCTTTTCCCCCAGGTTTCCATATGTAGGATATTTTGGAATATAGACCCTGTACATTTTGAGCCTTTTTTTGGCCTGGGATACGCATTTGCAGCTCAGTTAAGGCACCCTCCGCAAGATGACCCCCCCCCCCCCCCCCCCCCCCCCCGCGAGGTGAGGCCCCACGCAGTCTACGTGATCGGCCTGTAGGGAGGGACGGCCCTGTGTGTGTGTGTATCTGTATCTGTATTTGTATCTGTATATGTGTGTTAATTCTTGTAACGGTGCTACTGTATCAGTATTTGAAATGATCGTGTTACCAAGCACAGCCCCACCTAGTGTCAGCAGAAAGTATTAAAAATAATGATTACAAAAAATGCAAAAAATAAATTAAAAAATATATCAAATATATTTTAAGATCATGTTTAATCATCTGATTCGTCTGTACATTGTTGTTTTAGTCTGTGCTCTTCTAATTAGTGTCTACAGTGTGTGCCTATTGAGCTGTTTAGAGCCATGTGGGACAAAACCCGATCCTGCCCCTCCCTGTTTAAGTCAATGGTGACTGTAAAAACTACACTGCGCATGCTCAGAGTATTGTCCTATTTAATGTGTGTGGCCATAGGGGCATAGAGCTGCCATCCCCACCATACCTCATCTCACATAATTCAGAGCTGATTGGCTGTAACGGTACGTCCACACAGCGGCTTTTCAAAAATCTTGAAAATCTTGGACAACCAATCACATGAATCTCCCGCCCCCGACATACAAAGCAAAAAACCCCGGGGATTTTATGCGAGCAATATATATATATATAAACTCCCCAAACAGGCGAAAACCTACCAGTTTCACCCACTGTCTCTGCCACCTCCCTCCATGCCTGGTTCCTCCGGTTTGTATCCCGTTAATAGTTCTGGTCGTAAAGAACCGGGTGATTTGCTACCGTAATTTCTCGTTTGGAATATGAGGAAATGAACTGCGGTCTGGTTCTCCCTGCTTACATGCGGTTTGATTGGCTAGCGCTTCTACTGTCAGATTTGCATAAACGTGTTTGATTAGCTGGCGCTTCCAGCTCAGCTTCAAAAGTTGAACATTGCTCAACTTTGGAATCCTGGAAATCCTGGACATCCTGGAAATCTTCGCTTCGCTCCCCCACAATGCAGTTCGGCGAAAAGCGAGGCAAAGTGACGTCATCCCCATTCAAAGTCAATGGGCAGAGAAGCGTTGGAAGCGGTGGAAGATTCTTCTGAAGCTGCTGTGTGGACGTACCGTAAGTATGTGTGCCGCGAAAAGTGTGGTGTGTGAAGAGGAGACGAGAGAGCTGCAGTGACGCGTCCTAAAACCCGGAAGTAAACTGCGCATGGCTTCCCTCGACAAAAAAGCAATGATATTTCTCCATAGGATTTTAGAAAATAGCTCAAAATCAGATCTGTGGGAAACAAACCTGTTAGATAAATGCACGTTTTGTTCAGCCGGATAATATCCACATGTCTACCCTACTTTTCTAATTTTCTAATTATAAATCTATTGATTAGATTAGATTTATGATAGACTTTTGAAACTACAAGAAGATAAGGAGGACTTTTACAAAAAAGTAATAGAGATTTTTGTCCAGAAGGATAGGCAAATGGACAAGTCAAGGTAAGACTGCAATTTTATTGAAAATGGGATCTTACTAAGAGAGAACAATTCAATATTTAAATGATAAAATTACATTTTTTGGGTATCCTTTTGTTAAACTGTCTGTTTAAAATTAATTGAAGCATCAGACAAAAAAAGCTTTTGAAAATAATATTATATTTTGATTTAGGTCAAAATATAATATTTGTAAACCTGAAGAGTCAGTGCCAGTGCCTCACCAGCCATGAACCTCACTGCAGAAGCTTATAGACATCTAAGTTTTTTGTGCCCCACCACTTTTGTACATATAAAAACGCCACTGAGTGTAATTAGCTAATGAAGTGTTTAAATTATATGTCAACGACTCTTTGCCACTAATGAGAAAAAGGAAACTTCCTCAGGTCCAAAAGGGCACATCCAACAGAAAGAGGATCACCACTCATTTCCAGTGCACACATACATTCTGGTTTATTTTGATCAGAAGTATTGCTTATCTAAAATTAGGCTTTTTATTTATTTTCTAACGGTGCCTTTAAGAGGTTATTAGCGGATCTGATATACTGATTTAATTTAATCCTCAACACATCCTGTAGTGCACTTGTACTGTAAATAGCAATTTAGAACTCATTCAACAATGTCCCCATTCAGCTTGCATTGATTTTTACTTCACACTAAAAAACAACACATTGCCCAGAGGTCTATACAATGCATTCCATGTAATTGCAACATTCCCTGTTTGAATCTTTACTAATAACCATCATTCTGGTGTGGTCACAAAAGCAAAATGGGCCCACTATGTAATGTAGTATTAAGCACTTAATTTCTTTATCAGGAAATGTTATTTACTGTATTTTTTCCTTATTCACTACTGTATAGGTGAAGGTGAAACTTGGACTAAATGTGAATGTGTAGCTGGCCCTGCAGTTCTTATTTGTGTTGTGAAATTAATGTGATTTGTTTTATAACAAAAACCTCATTAGTCACAGCACATGAACTTCAAATAACATAAATAATTTGTTGAATGCCCCTCACATACACACACAACAGCACCGTAATATTATTTATCTGAAGTGCAACATGCTATGGGTAGGGACATGATTTAATCAATTGAACGTTCATAAGGGCTGTAATGAAAATCTATAAGTACACACATGAACACACACACAGATACACAGCCACATGCACAGACAGAACCATGAATTCACAGAGGCTATGCTAATGAATAAATCAGTCATAACGCATATCCCAGACCAGCTTACATACACACATTCATACAACACCCCAGAGAGAGCATTCAACCAAATAATTCGAAAAACGAGAATATTTGCTTTCATATATTATCAGAATTATTGATATGAGCCCACCCTCTCTTGGCCGTGTGCAATTAAAGTGGAAGTGATAGGTAATATATATGATCACTGGCTGCGCTGCACACACATACTGTACATAACGGTTGCACCATTACATGAATATGTAATGAAATATACTGAAATTAGAAGGATGGAGTTTTATATAGTTTTACCCTCTCCTTCCTCATCTTTCTCACTTTCAGTCCTCCTCCCCCATCCCCTCTCCTCCCTTCTATTGGTCGGAGGTCTGAAGCTTTTAAATATTTAACATTTAAGAATGATCTGCGTCCATCTTCCTCTTTTACATTGAATCAGACATATCTCCATATTGAGAAAGAAGCTGTCTCTCGTAGCTTATTGTCATAGTCTGGAAGATTGAGCGGTGTATCCGTTTGAGCTGGTGTACTGGTGGAGATGACATGTGTGGTACATAGTATACACTGTCTACTGGCACATTCTTCAGTCGGAAGCTCGCTGTGTGGGTAGTAAGAGAGGAGTAGTGTGAAGTGGTTTTGGTGGGTGGATGTGAGGAGGTGGACTGATTGCCAGGAAATATCCTCCTTGTGTACTGGACACCCCCTGTGGGACGGGCAACACCGGGGGTGTCTGCATCCTGACTCAACAATATTGCAATAAAGAATATCTTCCCACTGAGCCATCCTCCACTGTATGAAAGGGTTAGGGAAAAGTCTGTTCATCATTCATCCCTTAAAATATAAATTCCTTACAATTTGTAAGAATATCAGAGCTCAGAATACAGAACTTTAATCCAATTTATTTTGTATTTAATACATAACATGCTTTTTTTGGTTCATATTTCATTAAATGCATAAATCCACCCAGACACACCAACAAGATTAAAGACGATTCTGGTAATAATTATAAGTGTTGCTGTTGCCGACACATCATAAAAAACAAACAATTAATTGATACAACTGTCAAATTGTTTGTGTAGCCATTGTTCTATATGGCCTGTTCCAACTAAAACTCGGACGGACATCCCGGGGCAAAGCAGAAGCCGAAGGGGAACTCGGACGGACGGCCTGGGGGCAAGGCAGAGTTCAAAAAGGGGCGAAGGCCACAGCGGGCGAACTCAGGGGGCCGGGCTCGAGGGCGAGGACCGCGGCCGGGAAAGTCAGGGGGCTGGGCTTGAGGGCGAAGACCGCGGCTGGGGAACTCAGGGGGCCAGGCACAAGGACGGGCAGGAGCTGGTGGAACCCCTGGCGGGTCAGGCGTTGACGGGACCCTGGACGGAACATGGGCCGGTGTCAGTGGGACCCACAACGGAGCAAGGGCTGGTGTCGATGGGACCCCAAACAGGACAGGACATGGTGTTGCAGAAGAGTAGTCAGCGGGGCCTCCAACGGCACAGGACACAGGGTTGGCATGACCCCCGGCAGAACAGTAGTCGGCGGGGCCTCCAACGCCACAGGACATAGGGCTGGCAGGACCCCCGGCAGAAGAGCAGTCGGCGGGGCCTCCAACGGCACAGGACATAGGGCTGGCAGGACCCCCGGCAGAAGAGTAGTCGGCGGCACCCCCGGCGGAACAGGACACAGAGTTGGCAGGACCCCCAGCGGAACCCCCAACGGCACAGGTCATAGGGTTGGCAGGACCCCCGGCAGAAGAGTAGTCGCCGGGACCCCCAACGGGACAAGACCTGGGGTTGGCAGAACCCCAGACAAAACAGGTGTCGGCTGGACCTCCAACGAAACAGGACATGGAGTTGGCAGGACCCCCAGCGGACCAGGATATTGGGTAGGGACTTGAGAGGGGACTCGAGAGGTGACTTGAAAGGGGACTTGAGAGGGAACTCGAGAGGAGACTTGAGAGGTGACTTGAGAGGGAACTCGAGAGATGACTTGAAAGAGACTCGAGAGGGGACCTGAGAAGGAACTTGAGAGGGGACTCGAGAAGAGACTCGAGAGGGGACCTGAGAAGGAACTCGAGAAGAGACTCGAGAGGGAACTCGAGAAGGGACTCGAGAGGGGACTCGAGAGGGAACTTGAGAAGGGACTCGAGAGGGGACTCGAGAGGAGACTTGAGACGGTCGGTACGCCGACAGGACACGGGGTGCTGGCGTCGGCCGGAGAGCCAACAGGAGACGAGGTGCTGGAGTCGGCTGGTACGCCGACAGGACACGGGGAGCTGGCGTCGGCCGGAGAGCCGACAGGCGACGAGGAGCTGGAGTCGGCCGGTACGTCGACAGGACACTGGGAGCTGGCGTCAGCTGGAGAGCCAACAGGCGACGAGTAGCCGGAGTCGGGACCATGGCTGCTGGGCCCGGTACTTGAGCCGGAACCATGGCTGGAACTGGAGCCGGAACCATGGCTGTAAGGTCCGGTTCTGGAGCAGGGACCATTGCTGCTGGGGCCGGCACTGGAGCCGGAACCATGGCTGCTGGGCAAGGGACCGGAACCATGGCTTTGTGGGATGGTTCTGGAGCAGGGACCATGGCTGCATGGGCCGGTTCTGGAGCCGGAAACATGGCTGTGGGAACCGGAACTGAAGCCGGAAACATGGCTGTAAGGTCCGGTTCTGGAGCAGGGACCATGGCTGCTGGGGCCGGCACTGGAGC
The DNA here is from genome assembly GCF_902827115.2 of Pseudochaenichthys georgianus. Taxonomy (NCBI): domain Eukaryota; kingdom Metazoa; phylum Chordata; class Actinopteri; order Perciformes; family Channichthyidae; genus Pseudochaenichthys; species Pseudochaenichthys georgianus. Next base: position 25,646,870 of record NC_047523.1, on the reverse strand, counting down.
CGGAAACATGGCTGTAAGGTCCGGTTCTGGAGCAGGGACCATGGCTGCTGGGGCCGGCACTGGAGCCGGAACCATGGCTGCTGGGCAAGGGACCGGAACACGGAACCATGGCTTTGTGGAATGGTACTGGAGCACGATATCATGGCTGTGTGGGCCGGCACTGGAGCACGGAACCATGGCTGTGTGGACCGGTACTGGAGCAGGGACCATGGCTGCTGGACACGGAACAAAAGCCTGGACCCTGGCTGTGTGAGCCAGGTAATGGAGCACGGAAGCATAGCTGTGTGGGCCGGTACTGGTGCACGAATAAGATAAGAGATAAGATGAACCTTTATTAATCCCCGAGGGGAAATTCAGTTGTACAAAGCAGCAACAGGGTAAGCGTGAAAAAAACAGTACAGCAAAGATTCACACAGATCAATAAAATCTAAAATAAATAAATAATAAATAAAATAAAATCAAGGAAAAAATAATAATGATAATAATAATTAAAAGACTATGAAAATAGGAGATGAATAAAAATAAGAGTAAAATAACTGTCAGCATATATACATATTTGGTCATCATGTAAGTTATAAAGTGCGGAATAAGTTAAAGTGACAAGTGAAAGTGAACATGGGTTGTGGAACCAGTGTATATTTATGACCAGTGATTTAATTTGATTTCTTTTTCATATTTAACCCCTTATTGTGCAGCCTGATGGCTACAGGCACAAAGGACTGTCCGAGGCGCTTGGTGCGTTGTTGTGGAGGGATGAGTCTGTGGCTGAACGTGCTCCTCATCTTCACTAGCTCTGCGTGGAGTGGGTGGGAGGGGTTCTCTAGGATGCTGTCGAGCTTCCTCACGAGCCTGTTCAGCCTGCCAGTAGAAACAAAGGAAGAGCTGCTCAGTATCCATGGCTGCGAGGTCCGGTTCTGGAGCAGGGACCGGTACCTGAGTACGAGCTGGCTTCCTGACCTTGCATCTTTTAGAGGTCTTTTGGGGGCTCCGTTGACCTCCAAACGCCAGACGGGATCCCAAGAAAGGGTCAGAGAATGGAGACTGGCACTACGAGAAAAAAACTCTGAGAAACTCAGGCAACGAGCTTCTCAACCATGGCACGTTGTCCACCATTTGTGCTTTTTTTGAGAACAGCCTCTTTGTCCCTTTTAGCCGAGGTTCTCCTCCACTCAGCATAATGACACTGAAGAGTGTACTCTAGGGAGAACAAATCAAAATCAAAATCCGCTGGGTCCATGTTTGGTCGGTTCATTCTGTTAAGAATCGTGGAAAAAGGTAGGACCCAAATGCAGACTACAAAAAGGTAAAGGTTATAAACAAAAGCAAGCTTTATTTAAAAGCTGAAAAAACACCAAAACATGGCATGAAAAACACAGGTAGCACAAACACACAACACTAACCGTGACTAGTGATGGCAGTTTGATACTGAAGCTTCGAACGGAGCTTCAACCCTGGCTTCAAATCACGTGACATATGACGTCCGAAGCAGCAACTGCTTAATTTCCTGAATGAATCACTACTGGTTCGCCGTCCAATCAGGTGATTCAATGCACTGCCTCGTCTCAATTCTGACAGGTGACAGGTTGAAACAGTTTCAAATGTGAGCACTTCAACACTTTATGACCGCTCTAAACAATGCGCAATGTGTGGGTTGTTGTCGTAGTTTGCGTTGTTGCTGTTGAGTTGTTGTTGGTATTGCATTTGAATTGTAGTAGGCTATCATTATACAGTAGAGCAAGCCAGGAAGAAAGATAGGTCGTTCTGGCTCGGGAAACACTTCGAAATGTGGAGAAGTTGTGAACAAAAAGACAATTATCAGTAATATAAATACAGTTCAATATTTTAAGGAATAGATAGCCCAGTGGGTACAGCCGGCGGCCCGAATGCGGCGATGTCCTCAGCGCAGCTGGTTCAAAGCCCGGAATGGATGTATTTTAATCATTGCTATTCAACTTTAATAACTGATAAAAGGCCCTCTCCTCCCAAGTGCAGCCTTGCACTTCGCCAGGAGAGGTCGCTGTAACTGAAGCTTCGAGAAATGAACCTATTTCCGACACAATTGTCCAAGTGGTTCGATGCTTCATTCAAAGCTTCATTTTGCCATCACTAACCGTGACCAACAAGGAGGGAGACAGGAGAGACTAACAAGAAGCGTGACATGAAGGGAGGACAAACAAACAATGAACCGACAGGGGAACACAGGAAGAGACTAAACACAGGGAGGGGTAATCACGAGACGAGAAACAGCCGGGCAGGGGAGGCAGAAACACAAGGGCAACAGGTGAACACAATTAGACAATCAGACACACCAGGGAAACTAACGACAGGATAACAAGACACAGTGGGAACAGAACAGCAAATAACACCCAAAAACAAGACAGACTAAACTAAAAATGTGACATGACATTAGGATTGTGACACATCTCTAGGGAAAGTAACATGGCGGTGGCATTTCCCCATTTAATTTGATTTGTTTATAATTACACACATATATGTTAGCTTTATCTTAAAAGAATCTCCAGGCGTTCAACTCACCAGGCTGTATTCCATGTTTAAATAAAACAACTTAACTGGGAAAGGCTCCAAAATGGTGGAATGAGCTCCCCATTGACATCAGGACGGCAGATAGCTTACACACCTTCCGGCGCAGACTGAAAACTCATCTCTTTCGACTCCACCTCGAGCGATAGAATTACTAACAAAGAACTGCTAACAGAGCACTTATATACTAATAAAGGACTGGCTTATCTATAGCCAGTTGAGTAGCACTTGAAATGTTTGGCTCTATGAAACCTGATGTACTTATATGATTCTGTTTTCTTCAAGGTTGTGTCTTCCTGGTCGAATGTACTTATTGTAAGTCGCTTTGGATAAAAGCGTCAGCTAAATGCAATGTAATGTAATGTAATGAAAGGGGACTACATGATTGTATATTCTTATCACTTTTAAACACATTATACCCCAAGCAGTTCAGCAAAAGGAACATCTTATAGAAAAGCATTAATATCTTGATCATTTACTCAATAATGAATCTTTGGTTTAATTTAGATTACCGTAATTGATTAAGATGGGCCCTAATTGTGCATACATTAAGCACAATTATACATTTCAGATATAATGATTTTCTTAGACAATTAAGAGTGGAGTGCACTGAATAATGAAAAGCAGTCTGAAGGTTTGACTTTGAGGGGGCAGGGAGTCTGATGACCATGGCCTTGAGGTTTTATTTCTCGAGATACAGCAAAACTGAAACAGTCTGTCACCATTCGGTGTGACTGATGCTGCAGCAGAGCTCTTCATTTAAATACATTTACATACCAACATTTTACCTATGCCATTATCTGTTTAATGGGGTTTCAACAAGATGGTAAGAGTGAGGACTATGAATACCTTATAAGTACATACAGTGTTTTTTATGCATGAACACGTGTTTAAATGCGGTTACATTTATGTGGGTGATGAAATTCATTCTTACATACAGTCTTAGTACAACTAAAACAAAAATATTAAAGTGAGTTCAATCTGCATAATTTTGCTAATAATGCTCTAGCAATACCTACCACATATGACATTATATACAACCAAGAATAATCAAAACACCAATGGCAGTTGAAATGCAAATAGCTATGCGTAGAAGAAGGATTAAACATCCAGCAGCATAGGGGAAAGGCATTTGGTCAACGCATGGCTGCTCTTGTGTACAGAATAAATTATAAATTGAAAGGATATAAGGGAGACCCATAATATATGCATTTGCATTGTAGGCCTTTGGGATCTTAGAAATAGTGGCCTTTGGCTTCCTGAGATAGGCCTCGACAGTGATAGTGTTTGAGAGGAGCTTTGATATGCAAGAAATTAGGTGGTTGACAATCTAAGCTTCCATGTGTGACAGTACTGAAATTGTAGAATGCACTGTACCACTGCCCTCCACGGTTACACTTGTCTTCATCAGCAGCAATGTATTTTCTTTAGTTACGCACTGTCAACCTTTAATAAATAAAGACACAGCATGAGTCTGTCAGTATCAATTCAGATCATTTGGGAACCATCAGTCAGGAGGCCCAACGACAATAATAAGTCCTCACATGTGCGGGTAACAACAAAGCCGAGTATTTCCTCATAAAATAATAGGAGCTTTTAATGGAGATTAGGAAGGGAACCTTCGCTCGACTCTTTTAAACGAAAAAAAAACGCTTATGTCCATGTTTCTGCTTCTTTAGATATCCGCATTTCTTGATATTGTTGATCGTATTACTGGCCAATAACGGCTGATCTCCCGTGGTTGGCGGACTCGCCATTCTCGTGTCCTTCGCTATCAGACACAATGCTTCCTTTCCTCGAGTTGCTAAAGAAACGCACTTTATTTTAATCCTCTCTTTCCAGAGCCGGTTGTGCAATCGTTCGTCTTATCCCACAGCAAAGCAAAAATAACACATGTCTGCTAGTGTCCGGACTGTGGAGGCGAAACAACATGTGACGATCTACACATCCAGCTCTGTGTAAAAAAGAAAAAAGGAGGAGAAACAAATACACACACACCGACAGTGGGCGGTGCGCACTCAGCTCATTGGGCTTATTGGTGGAAACGCTATGAATGCTTGAGTGAGATGGCACCATTCAAAGGAGAGAGAGAGAGAGAGAGAGAGAGAGAGAGAGAAGGAAAAATCCCTCCTACTATTACTCTGCCCTCTTCCGACTCATTTGAGCGTAGTCGGTCAGGACTTTATTTATAGCAGCTCTGGTCCTGTGATCCAACATTTTCTGTGAATATTTTGCAAATCTAAATATATCAAAGAAAATGTTTCTGAACCGAAAGCTTACATTTCGTCATGGAATTAAAGTGGATATCATAGGCTATTAGTATTAATAGTAACTCGAGTATAATAACAAGAATGAGAATAGTTTGGTTATTATTTGCGCAGACTTAAGGAACTTATTATAATGAATAATGTGTTTATTTAGAAATCTTATTGTTGTATTCCCATAGTATATCTTATACCCACCACTGGTGTTTTTCACAACCCTTGACCATTTTAACATGACTGTAGATGGAGTCCTTCTAGTCCTCCCCAACTGGTAAACAAGCATCACGTCGTGGAGACTGCAGCTCTATGACAGGAATTGAATATTCCCTGTGCGTCGCCAAGCCAGACTAGTACTACTATCACCGTTTAAAACGTGATATGCCCTCTTTCCCTTTTACAGTCTTCAGTGAAAGCATCAAAGCGTCCATGATAAACAACGTGTACACGAATCGGAGTAGAGCCCAGATATAGTGCAGTGTGTGTTATTGCGTAACGCAGTCGCCTACTGCTATATTCATGTTTGCCCTTACTCAGTTTCCGGCTCTTTTTTCTCTCTCGCATATTTGTTCTCCCATTTAAAACCGTAAAAACTGATGGACTCATAATAACAAAATAATAAAGGTCACACTAGGTGAAAGCTTTTTCCACAACAAATGGACCTCTTTTGTCAACGAAACAGCGTATGTATGACCCATTTAAGGTTATAAAAAAATAATGATGACGCAAAAAATTCTCCTGATCTTAATGCGTCAGTGCTGGTAGCGTCGTAATGATGAAATGGGGGAGCCAACTGGATAACGTGGTGATGATGAAAGTGTCTAACTGGCTGCCTTAGTTTGTGAGGGATTTACTCCTTCTGCCCAAACAGGCAGAGGGAAAATAGGATACAGTGAACGAAGGCAGACATGGAAATCAAACCGAACCCTTAACCATTGATAGGGATTTATCTATATTGACACTCAGAACACATTATCAATAATCAATAAATAATCAGTCATATCACTGCAGTGCCAGTTATTAATAGTTGCATGTCCCATGAGAAACAGGTTACAAACTACCCCCACCTTACACACACACACACACACACACACACACACACACACACACAACACACACACACACACACACACACAACACACACACACCCACACACAACACACACACACACACACACACACACACACACACACACACACACCACACACACACACACACACACACACACACACACACACACACACCAACTTTACATCCCCCTTTTCCTCAGATCACAATGCTGGCTCAGCACCAACCTGTCCTTAGAGGCGAGGTCAATGACAATGCCCTGCCCTGCTCAGGTCAATTATGCCACCATGTAGCAATGATTTGAATTCTACTATCATGAGAAAAAAGAATCAAATCAAGTAACGACCTCTTGTGATCTGTCCCTTAAATAACCTTTAGCTTGCAGATTTGAGTGGAACTGAGTAGATTTAGAGTTCCATGCGGTTGTTTTCTTTCAAATTATTGACACGTTGTGTTACCTCAGCCTTGCCTAAAGCACCATGAAGGCATAGATATAAATAGATGTAGAGCTATCTGCTTAAACCTCTGAGGCTCAGATATCCCCTGTAGGATGAGGAGGCTTCCCTATGTGTGATATTTGGTTTCCTACCTGACAGACGTGGGCTTAAACGTTACACGCTCTCATAGCAAACAACTGTTACAGAATGTTTGTATTGTGAATGTGGTGTGGTGTGATGTAATATTACAGTACACAGTTGTTAAAATCGATAAATGTGGAACAGACCGTCTCTGTTAGAAGCATTTGAAGTCCATGACAGCTCGCCTTGTTCAATGACCTGACACTGGGAAGATAAATAGAGGCTGAGTTGGAAGTAAAAGCAGGGTTTTAAGGAGCAACTCCTTCATTTTTGCATAACCCGTGAAGCATAAGAAATGCAAATCAGCTGTCTATAAAATACCATAAGGTAGGCGATTGTCCCATAAAATGTGCTGCTTGCAAACTCAATGTGGTTTGTGTCTGTGATACGTCCTTGCTCTTTTCATAACTACATGAATATTTATCATCCTCCAATATACACAGCATGGTGCATTAATTTACAAGTTCATTAAACAGCCAGCTGAACTTGATTGACTAGGCTTTAATGGGCCCCTCATCGTCTCCTAGATGAACTCATTAGGTCTTTATAGGTTTATTTATTAGTAAAAGGATAAAGGGGTGTCGTTCCTCACAAAACAGATAGGGCCATTTTACTTATGTGTGTATATACATTGTTTACTTTTTTGAGCAAACAATCAAATACGGTAAAGTATGGTAAATAAGCAAGTATAATGTATTTTAAATTCACTTAGTAGTTGCTAGCTTTGTGTAGCTGGTAGTTTGTTTGTGTAGACCTAATCTCATTCAGGCTCTATGGCTGTTCTTCAAATACAAACAGTCTCACATGCCCATGTGCTGAGTCATAAGCACAAATGGTCTCACTCACCCACTGCACTGTCACGTGTGCAACGATAATTTCATAAGCCTTCATAAAGCAGATTAGAATCGCCGATTTGATGAGATAAGATTAAGGACATGGGGGGGGGGGGGGTTAAGATTAGGCTGATACTCCACTCATGCCACATCAAATGAACAGCACAAACATGTTGTTGGCACCCAAAGATCACACACACTCTTCACCAACCTCTGCCACATCCTATTAGTCATAGGCACAACAGATTATAGCCGAAGCCTGATTGGTATTGTTGTGGTCATGTTGTTTTCTATGTTTGGATCTGAATATTATCCTTTGTTAGAGGAAATATTTTTTCAGGACTGTTTATGTCACGGAGTGAAATAGATTGCCTATCTGTACATGTTTTTCATGTTCTGTAAGGGGTCCTGGAGCACTTTGGCTAGAGAATGATGAGCCTAAACCATGTAATGCTTAAAAAGTTAAGAGTAAAACCTTAAAATCAATCCTGAATACATCAATGAACATCAGCTAAAATTAGGTTATGTGATCTGTTTGTTTGACCCAGTTCAGGCATGAATAAAAACAATCAAACGTTTATTCAACAGGTTTGATGTGTCCTACTGATATAGCGATTAATAAAGTTACAAAGAGAAGATTAAAAAAAGTGGTGAGAAAAATAATATTATTTAAGATTTGCCTTCATCAAGTTGGAGGGAAGTTATCTTCGAATAACCCGAGGACGATCCAAGCGGGGGAAACACTGTTCAATACAATGAAATGTCTATGATTAAAATCTTATGATTTTTCATAAGCAATACCCCTCCCAAATCCCAAATGAACAAAAACTGTTGACAACAAGATTTATAACAGGGTCATTTAATAAAAAAAGAAAAAATCTTATTTCAAAACAGAAAAGACCTCAGTTTGATTATTCGTAGTTACAATAATTGTTAGATTTTGTTTTGCTTTCACCAAATTGAATTGTTCTTATTGTGGTTTAATGAGGGTCAGAGGAAAATGCGAAAAAAAACAATGAAGTAAAGCTCAGCAAAAACATAAGCATTTAAATAGCACAATGTGGAAACATGGCTGGATAAGTAACAATCTGTGACATCACTATGTTATATATTTGAGGAAGAATTAGGGGTAAACAATTTGACTTGTGCCATTTTATTTTCGTTCCTTACTAACCTTGGAATTGTTTTAAATCAGACCATGTAACACGGTAATGACAATGGAGGCTGTTTTCTGTTCTCTTGAGCACATACTATATAGATTGCTTGGTTCAATCTCATGTAGTCACCCATAATTGACTCGATTCTCTAATCGATACCGCAAATGTGAAATAGAAAATTCTACTTAATTTTTGTGCTGATTAATCACATGCGGCCTGACCTAGAGGAAAGATAGCGTGTGCCGATAGACATCTTTGTGTTATTGGACATGACTGCACGTGGCTGTATTGAGCCACAGCACAAGTGATTACAGTTTTGATTACTTCAGTTAACCAACTCAATGGAGTGGACATAATCTATTTTTGATTAATTTACAAATTGGACACAGAGAAGGCATGGTTGAATGGTACAATAAAGTCAATAGCAATGTTTTCTATGTTGTATGTTGTGCTATACCTGCAGTAGAGTTTGTGCATGTTTGATAAAGAACTGTAGAGTTAAAGGGATACAAGACCTTTCTGAACTGTGAACATGTCCCTCTTAACTGTTATCCATATCTTATCTCCTTATAATGTAGCCACCTCTTTTAAATAATTTGTTGTATAGAAACTGTAAATTACTTGGATTTTCTCATTTCACAGGTCACTGAGACAGATATTTATTTGATATGCTCATTAGAAAGGACAGGGAAAGATTGCAGGCAAACGCAGCCATATAGCCTGTTAATTTGACCAGAAGAGAAAGCAATGATAATATGTTTATGTCGGCTGACATACACAGACAACATTTTTATTCATGAGCACGTCTTCCCCTAACAAATGACTCTCTAAGCCAGACCGAGACACGTAACAGCAGCCTGTCATTTGAAATGTTAGCTCTATTTAACTTTGATTAAACATAAATGAATGATTTTCAGGCTCCATAATACCATCATCAGTCATTTGTCATAATTATGCGTTTTCTGGAGTCACAAGGTTTGATATAAATGACAATGATACATGAGCCCCCTCTGGTCAGAAGAGGAATAATACGACTTTGACAGAAAGAATGCAGGAAATATGAATTGAAGTGTGTCTATGATCAAAGATAATGACTACAACAACTGTTTAAATCTGAGGCCATCACATGACTCGAGACAATTGCCCAAATGATAACATCTGCCAGTTAATTGTTAACAAAGAGAAATGTAGGTGTGTTTGAAAAAAACCCAGTTGTAGTCTACTGCAACAGCATAGTTGATAATCAATGTATTGATGTTTTTCCTTGAAGTTAATCCACCCTGCAGCGGAAGAAAGATTGTGGAAGAGTGTGTAGGAAGCTACCCATTCCTTCTCCCTGTCTGTGTGTGTGTGTTTAGTTCAGTTTAACCTGTTAGGCCCCAAGCCTGTTTTTCAGGTTTCAGGCTCGAAAATGACATTCCCAGAACAAATGACCATATCTTCCCTTCTAAAAGGGTTAAATTAATCATCTTTTTTCTCAAAGTAATGATAAACCTGTTGGATGTAGAAAAGTCAGTTTTTTATTGTTGTTTTTTATTTTAAAGAAAATTCAGATTGAACATGGTAAAAAACTGTAAATTATAGTGTCCGTCCAAAACATATGTTGTACTTATAGTGAAAACTAACCTTGGATGATGGGTTAGTAGACTAAAAGCTTTAGGAATCCAAAGTACAACAGATAATAAGTACCCTGTATCAAGATTGATGCAAAACAAGTGATATTTGACCTTTTTAGACAGATTTAGCAAAAAAAACCTCTTCTGGGGCCATTTGGGTGGATTTTCCATATCTCTGGCCCCCCTTGTTCGATTTTGACACGTGACATCTCTTCCTGACCGTTAGAGCCAATATAATCGAAGGGAAATCGTTCCACAGACTCTCATGTTAAAAAAAGTGGCGTCTCTGTGCATGCAATCTTGTTGCAGAGCGTAGGAATATCCCTGCTCTGATTTCTGGAAACGGAAAAACAGTTTTTATTGCTTATGGATTATCAGAAAATTTCAAAGGGGACACAGACACATTGGATTAACCTATGGATTAACTACACCATCGTTGTTATCGTTTTAATGCCATTGAAGACCCGTTTTGACCAGACCTAAAACCAAGGTAAACCATTTTAGCGTTTTGGGCTACCTAGCCCCACATGTTTTGTTGTAGGTTTTTGTTATCTTCTCCACGAATTTGTAATCTTTGAGTGTTTTGGTGGGTACCATTAGATTCTGTGTCTCCTTACGATCATACACGATGTGTTGATTGTGCAGCTAGGATAAGTAATAAGGGTGCTAGGAGTGATTTTCGGTGCAGTAATAGGTTAGCATTTTTCGCTCTGGGCTAATTCAGAGGCTCACTGTTAGCATTTAGAGTTTTTTTTTCTTTTTTAAATGAAAAAGATCAGTTAAATGAGTTTTTTCCATTATATGGATATAAAACATTCATAGGTTATTAAGTATGAAGGTTCCTTAGACGTTGTTTCCTGCAAATTACGTGATTTCGGGCCCGGATACGGGTCCGTGGGGGCTTAAGAGGTTTTAAGCGTACATTGACTTCTCCTCATCTGACCTGCTGATATTCATTCTATTCTCCTAAACACACATTCTGTTCTTATCTTGTTCTCTGTCTCTCACACAAACACATGCACACACAAACACACACACACACACACACACACACACACACACACACACACACACACACACACACACACACACACACACACACACACACACACACACACACACACACACACACACACAAGAAAATGTAGTACACATAATTGCTTTGTGCCTTAGTTAGAGCATCTGGAACTAAATGGCAAAATGGTGCTGGTAGAGGGTAAATGAGGTAACACAATGTTATAGATACTAGCACTCCCTTTAAAAGCTAATTTCATTCCAGAGTTTCCGAATAAACACCTCAGCTGGATGCCTTCACAGATGAACACACAGCATAAATAGTAGTACAGCCAAAACAAAGACCACAGGAATGTAACCTTAATTTAATGGTTGTAGCCCCATAGAGACTCAGATATCACTTTCAGGAATACAAACATTTTTAACTTAAAAATATATTATTTAAAAAATGTACTATATGCAAGATACTAAAGAACAATAACATAAATAAACCACAGGACAATGGCGGCAGACAGAAGCATGATGAACAACGGGTTATGAAGTAATACAAAAAAACAGGTTATGATTTTAAGTCAAACTGAAATGATTAAGTCTAAACAAAATTGAGATTGAAATCTTAAAAACTGAAAACAACAAAAGGCCTTCACAGTTTGCACTAAATAAGTATTCAGAGCAGATCACAGGAGGACAGATTTAAATAGAGCAACCTAAAAGTATAACGGTACGTCCACACAGCAGCTTCAGAAGAATCTTCCACCGCTTCCAACGCTTCTCTGCCCATTGACTTTGAATGGGGATGACGTCACTTTGCCTCGCTTTTCGCCGAACTGCATTGTGGGGGAGCGAAGCGAAGATTTCCAGGATTTCCAGGATTCCAAAGTTGAGCAATGTTCAACTTTTGAAGCTGAGCTGGAAGCGCCAGCCAATCAAACACGTTTATGCAAATCTGACAGTAGAAGCGCTAGCCAATCAAACCGCGTGTAAGCAGGGAGAACCAGACCGCAGTTCATTTCCTCATATTCCAAACGAGAAATTACAGTAGCAAATCACCCGGTTCTTTACGACCAGAACTATTAACGGGATACAAACCGGAGGAACCAGGCATGGAGGGAGGTGGCAGAGACAGTGGGTGAAACTGGTAGGTTTTCGCCTGTTTGGGGAGTTTATATATATATATATATATATTGCTATATATTGCTCAGGGCTACTGTGTGCTTTTGTGTGCTTTTGTACACTTTTGTGTACAGCAGCTTTTCAAAAATCTTGAAAATCTTGGAGCTGGGCGTGTCTGACAGCTTGGGGATTTTTTGCGAGCAATGCGACCAACAACCAATCACATGAATCTCCCGCCCCCGACATACAAAGCAAAAAACCCCGGGGATTTTATGCGAGCAATATATATATATATAAACCTGACAGACTGTGAGATATGCTATTTGCACAACAATTCTGAGTGGTTGTTTTTATGTCCAGAAAAAGTGTATTTTCTTGTCTATGGTGTAGCAACAGTCTCGTTTTTCAGCACAGCCAAAATCAATGGGAGTAGGGAAACAAAATCCAATTATAAATGGTCACTTGACACACATTTGATGTGCATTCCTTTTTCAAAAGTTAACTTTAATCCACCTTAACTGGCTGTGGAAACGATCTGAATAAATAGATTGGCACATGAAACAAGGTCTGAAGTGGATACACAGAGGAAACTAATGCAGGTCTCACTGTTGCATTACATAAAAGACTGTCTATCTATTTCCCGTCTGACGACTTCTACTTTTCAGTTTCAATAAATCAGACAGACAAAGACACAAAAACGTAATAAAATGAGGAACATTGCAAGGCTATCACATTGTTCCACGTGGATTACATCCGTGAGCAGCTGCTTTGTGTGAGGGCCACAAGTTAAACACAGACTGAAAGAAAGTCTGTCCTTGCCACAGGGTGTTTTAAAGAACAGTTGCTTAACAAGGACTCAATGGCAAACTGGTTGGATAAAGAACTGATTAAGGATGATCTCAGCTGCAAAGATCACATGATGTTAAAGGTCAGGGTTTTAGGGTTTCCTCAGAATAAAGGCTCCCCCTGTTTTGCTTGATATCAGAACTACATCTCATCAAATACTCTCAACCCATCCGAGCAACAAACAGCGATGGACATTGACATCTGTTGGAAAAGCATTTCCTGCAAATAATTATTTGATTAATTCAAACTAATCACATTTGGGAAGTGAAGAAGAGGCAAATGATTTGAACTATTTAATCTCATTCATGTTTTGAGTAAAAAGGAAGCAGCCAGCTGATGCCCAAGGGAGCAAGTCGCATAGAAATGAACCTTTTCCCCCAGGTTTCCATATGTAGGATATTTGGAATATAGACCCTGTACATTTTGAGCCTTTTTTTGGCCTGGGATACGCATTTGCAGCTCAGTTAAGGCACCCTCCGCAAGATGACCCCCCCCCCCCCCCCCCCCCCCCCCCCCCCGCGAGGTGAGGCCCCACGCAGTCTACGTGATCGGCCTGTAGGGAGGGACGGCCCTGTGTGTGTGTGTATCTGTATCTGTATTTGTATCTGTATATGTGTGTTAATTCTTGTAACGGTGCTACTGTATCAGTATTTGAAATGATCGTGTTACCAAGCACAGCCCCACCTAGTGTCAGCAGAAAGTATTAAAAATAATGATTACAAAAAATGCAAAAAATAAATTAAAAAATATATCAAATATATTTTAAGATCATGTTTAATCATCTGATTCGTCTGTACATTGTTGTTTTAGTCTGTGCTCTTCTAATTAGTGTCTACAGTGTGTGCCTATTGAGCTGTTTAGAGCCATGTGGGACAAAACCCGATCCTGCCCCTCCCTGTTTAAGTCAATGGTGACTGTAAAAACTACACTGCGCATGCTCAGAGTATTGTCCTATTTAATGTGTGTGGCCATAGGGGCATAGAGCTGCCATCCCCACCATACCTCATCTCACATAATTCAGAGCTGATTGGCTGTAACGGTACGTCCACACAGCGGCTTTTCAAAAATCTTGAAAATCTTGGACAACCAATCACATGAATCTCCCGCCCCCGACATACAAAGCAAAAAACCCCGGGGATTTTATGCGAGCAATATATATATATATATAAACTCCCCAAACAGGCGAAAACCTACCAGTTTCACCCACTGTCTCTGCCACCTCCCTCCATGCCTGGTTCCTCCGGTTTGTATCCCGTTAATAGTTCTGGTCGTAAAGAACCGGGTGATTTGCTACCGTAATTTCTCGTTTGGAATATGAGGAAATGAACTGCGGTCTGGTTCTCCCTGCTTACATGCGGTTTGATTGGCTAGCGCTTCTACTGTCAGATTTGCATAAACGTGTTTGATTAGCTGGCGCTTCCAGCTCAGCTTCAAAAGTTGAACATTGCTCAACTTTGGAATCCTGGAAATCCTGGACATCCTGGAAATCTTCGCTTCGCTCCCCCACAATGCAGTTCGGCGAAAAGCGAGGCAAAGTGACGTCATCCCCATTCAAAGTCAATGGGCAGAGAAGCGTTGGAAGCGGTGGAAGATTCTTCTGAAGCTGCTGTGTGGACGTACCGTAAGTATGTGTGCCGCGAAAAGTGTGGTGTGTGAAGAGGAGACGAGAGAGCTGCAGTGACGCGTCCTAAAACCCGGAAGTAAACTGCGCATGGCTTCCCTCGACAAAAAAGCAATGATATTTCTCCATAGGATTTTAGAAAATAGCTCAAAATCAGATCTGTGGGAAACAAACCTGTTAGATAAATGCACGTTTTGTTCAGCCGGATAATATCCACATGTCTACCCTACTTTTCTAATTTTCTAATTATAAATCTATTGATTAGATTAGATTTATGATAGACTTTTGAAACTACAAGAAGATAAGGAGGACTTTTACAAAAAAGTAATAGAGATTTTTGTCCAGAAGGATAGGCAAATGGACAAGTCAAGGTAAGACTGCAATTTTATTGAAAATGGGATCTTACTAAGAGAGAACAATTCAATATTTAAATGATAAAATTACATTTTTTGGGTATCCTTTTGTTGAACTGTCTGTTTAAAATTAATTGAAGCATCAGACAAAAAAAAGCTTTTGAAAATAATATTATATTTTGATTTAGGTCAAAATATAATATTTGTAAACCTGAAGAGTCAGTGCCAGTGCCTCACCAGCCATGAACCTCACTGCAGAAGCTTATAGACATCTAAGTTTTTTGTGCCCCACCACTTTTGTACATATAAAAACGCCACTGAGTGTAATTAGCTAATGAAGTGTTTAAATTATATGTCAACGACTCTTTGCCACTAATGAGAAAAAGGAAACTTCCTCAGGTCCAAAAGGGCACATCCAACAGAAAGAGGATCACCACTCATTTCCAGTGCACACATACATTCTGGTTTATTTTGATCAGAAGTATTGCTTATCTAAAATTAGGCTTTTTATTTATTTTCTAACGGTGCCTTTAAGAGGTTATTAGCGGATCTGATATACTGATTTAATTTAATCCTCAACACATCCTGTAGTGCACTTGTACTGTAAATAGCAATTTAGAACTCATTCAACAATGTCCCCATTCAGCTTGCATTGATTTTTACTTCACACTAAAAAACAACACATTGCCCAGAGGTCTATACAATGCATTCCATGTAATTGCAACATTCCCTGTTTGAATCTTTACTAATAACCATCATTCTGGTGTGGTCACAAAAGCAAAATGGGCCCACTATGTAATGTAGTATTAAGCACTTAATTTCTTTATCAGGAAATGTTATTTACTGTATTTTTTCCTTATTCACTACTGTATAGGTGAAGGTGAAACTTGGACTAAATGTGAATGTGTAGCTGGCCCTGCAGTTCTTATTTGTGTTGTGAAATTAATGTGATTTGTTTTATAACAAAAACCTCATTAGTCACAGCACATGAACTTCAAATAACATAAATAATTTGTTGAATGCCCCTCACATACACACACAACAGCACCGTAATATTATTTATCTGAAGTGCAACATGCTATGGGTAGGGACATGATTTAATCAATTGAACGTTCATAAGGGCTGTAATGAAAATCTATAAGTACACACATGAACACACACACAGATACACAGCCACATGCACAGACAGAACCATGAATTCACAGAGGCTATGCTAATGAATAAATCAGTCATAACGCATATCCCAGACCAGCTTACATACACACATTCATACAACACCCCAGAGAGAGCATTCAACCAAATAATTCGAAAAACGAGAATATTTGCTTTCATATATTATCAGAATTATTGATATGAGCCCACCCTCTCTTGGCCGTGTGCAATTAAAGTGGAAGTGATAGGTAATATATATGATCACTGGCTGCGCTGCACACACATACTGTACATAACGGTTGCACCATTACATGAATATGTAATGAAATATACTGAAATTAGAAGGATGGAGTTTTATATAGTTTTACCCTCTCCTTCCTCATCTTTCTCACTTTCAGTCCTCCTCCCCCATCCCCTCTCCTCCCTTCTATTGGTCGGAGGTCTGAAGCTTTTAAATATTTAACATTTAAGAATGATCTGCGTCCATCTTCCTCTTTTACATTGAATCAGACATATCTCCATATTGAGAAAGAAGCTGTCTCTCGTAGCTTATTGTCATAGTCTGGAAGATTGAGCGGTGTATCCGTTTGAGCTGGTGTACTGGTGGAGATGACATGTGTGGTACATAGTATACACTGTCTACTGGCACATTCTTCAGTCGGAAGCTCGCTGTGTGGGTAGTAAGAGAGGAGTAGTGAAGTGGTTTTGGTGGGTGGATGTGAGGAGGTGGACTGATTGCCAGGAAATATCCTCCTTGTGTACTGGACACCCCCTGTGGGACGGGCAACACCGGGGGTGTCTGCATCCTGACTCAACAATATTGCAATAAAGAATATCTTCCCACTGAGCCATCCTCCACTGTATGAAAGGGTTAGGGAAAAGTCTGTTCATCATTCATCCCTTAAAATATAAATTCCTTACAATTTGTAAGAATATCAGAGCTCAGAATACAGAACTTTAATCCAATTTATTTTGTATTTAATACATAACATGCTTTTTTTGGTTCATATTTCATTAAATGCATAAATCCACCCAGACACACCAACAAGATTAAAGACGATTCTGGTAATAATATTATAAGTGTTGCTGTTGCCGACACATCATAAAAAACAAACAATTAATTGATACAACTGTCAAATTGTTTGTGTAGCCATTGTTCTATATGGCCTGTTCCAACTAAAACTCGGACGGACATCCCGGGGCAAAGCAGAAGCCGAGAAGGGGAACTCGGACGGACGGCCTGGGGGCAAGGCAGAGTTCAAAAAGGGGCGAAGGCCACAGCGGGCGAACTCAGGGGGCCGGGCTCGAGGGCGAGGACCGCGGCCGGGAAAGTCAGGGGGCTGGGCTTGAGGGCGAAGACCGCGGCTGGGGAACTCAGGGGGCCAGGCACAAGGACGGGCAGGAGCTGGTGGAACCCCTGGCGGGTCAGGCGTTGACGGGACCCTGGACGGAACATGGGCCGGTGTCAGTGGGACCCACAACGGAGCAAGGGCTGGTGTCGATGGGACCCCAAACAGGACAGGACATGGTGTTGCAGAAGAGTAGTCAGCGGGGCCTCCAACGGCACAGGACACAGGGTTGGCATGACCCCCGGCAGAACAGTAGTCGGCGGGGCCTCCAACGCCACAGGACATAGGGCTGGCAGGACCCCCGGCAGAAGAGCAGTCGGCGGGGCCTCCAACGGCACAGGACATAGGGCTGGCAGGACCCCCGGCAGAAGAGTAGTCGGCGGCACCCCCGGCGGAACAGGACACAGAGTTGGCAGGACCCCCAGCGGAACCCCCAACGGCACAGGTCATAGGGTTGGCAGGACCCCCGGCAGAAGAGTAGTCGCCGGGACCCCCAACGGGACAAGACCTGGGGTTGGCAGAACCCCAGACAAAACAGGTGTCGGCTGGACCTCCAACGAAACAGGACATGGAGTTGGCAGGACCCCCAGCGGACCAGGATATTGGGTAGGGACTTGAGAGGGGACTCGAGAGGTGACTTGAAAGGGGACTTGAGAGGGAACTCGAGAGGAGACTTGAGAGGTGACTTGAGAGGGAACTCGAGAGATGACTTGAAAGAGACTCGAGAGGGGACCTGAGAAGGAACTTGAGAGGGGACTCGAGAAGAGACTCGAGAGGGGACCTGAGAAGGAACTCGAGAAGAGACTCGAGAGGGAACTCGAGAAGGGACTCGAGAGGGGACTCGAGAGGGAACTTGAGAAGGGACTCGAGAGGGGACTCGAGAGGAGACTTGAGACGGTCGGTACGCCGACAGGACACGGGGTGCTGGCGTCGGCCGGAGAGCCAACAGGAGACGAGGTGCTGGAGTCGGCTGGTACGCCGACAGGACACGGGGAGCTGGCGTCGGCCGGAGAGCCGACAGGCGACGAGGAGCTGGAGTCGGCCGGTACGTCGACAGGACACTGGGAGCTGGCGTCAGCTGGAGAGCCAACAGGCGACGAGTAGCCGGAGTCGGGACCATGGCTGCTGGGCCCGGTACTTGAGCCGGAACCATGGCTGGAACTGGAGCCGGAACCATGGCTGTAAGGTCCGGTTCTGGAGCAGGGACCATTGCTGCTGGGGCCGGCACTGGAGCCGGAACCATGGCTGCTGGGCAAGGGACCGGAACCATGGCTTTGTGGGATGGTTCTGGAGCAGGGACCATGGCTGCATGGGCCGGTTCTGGAGCCGGAAACATGGCTGTGGGAACCGGAACTGAAGCCGGAAACATGGCTGTAAGGTCCGGTTCTGGAGCAGGGACCATGGCTGCTGGGGCCGGCACTGGAGCCGGAAACATGGCTGTAAGGTCCGGTTCTGGAGCAGGGACCATGGCTGCTGGGGCCGGCACTGGAGCCGGAACCATGGCTGCTGGGCAAGGGACCGGAACACGGAACCATGGCTTTGTGGAATGGTACTGGAGCACGATATCATGGCTGTGTGGGCCGGCACTGGAGCACGGAACCATGGCTGTGTGGACCGGTACTGGAGCAGGGACCATGGCTGCTGGACACGGAACAAAAGCCTGGACCCTGGCTGTGTGAGCCAGGTAATGGAGCACGGAAGCATAGCTGTGTGGGCCGGTACTGGTGCACGAATAAGATAAGAGATAAGATGAACCTTTATTAATCCCCGAGGGGAAATTCAGTTGTACAAAGCAGCAACAGGGTAAGCGTGAAAAAAACAGTACAGCAAAGATTCACACAGATCAATAAAATCTAAAATAAATAAATAATAAATAAAATAAAATCAAGGAAAAAATAATAATGATAATAATAATTAAAAGACTATGAAAATAGGAGATGAATAAAAATAAGAGTAAAATAACTGTCAGCATATATACATATTTGGTCATCATGTAAGTTATAAAGTGCAGGAATAAGTTAAAGTGACAAGTGAAAGTGAACATGGGTTGTGGAACCAGTGTATATTTATGACCAGTGATTTAATTTGATTTCTTTTTCATATTTAACCCCTTATTGTGCAGCCTGATGGCTACAGGCACAAAGGACTGTCCGAGGCGCTTGGTGCGTTGTTGTGGAGGGATGAGTCTGTGGCTGAACGTGCTCCTCATCTTCACTAGCTCTGCGTGGAGTGGGTGGGAGGGGTTCTCTAGGATGCTGTCGAGCTTCCTCACGAGCCTGTTCAGCCTGCCAGTAGAAACAAAGGAAGAGCTGCTCAGTATCCATGGCTGCGAGGTCCGGTTCTGGAGCAGGGACCGGTACCTGAGTACGAGCTGGCTTCCTGACCTTGCATCTTTTAGAGGTCTTTTGGGGGCTCCGTTGACCTCCAAACGCCAGACGGGATCCCAAGAAAGGGTCAGAGAATGGAGACTGGCACTACGAGAAAAAAAACTCTGAGAAACTCAGGCAACGAGCTTCTCAACCATGGCACGTTGTCCACCATTTGTGCTTTTTTTGAGAACAGCCTCTTTGTCCCTTTTAGCCGAGGTTCTCCTCCACTCAGCATAATGACACTGAAGAGTGTACTCTAGGGAGAACAAATCAAAATCAAATCCGCTGGGTCCATGTTTGGTCGGTTCATTCTGTTAAGAATCGTGGAAAAAGGTAGGACCCAAATGCAGACTACAAAAAGGTAAAGGTTATAAACAAAAGCAAGCTTTATTTAAAAGCTGAAAAAACACCAAAACATGGCATGAAAAACACAGGTAGCACAAACACACAACACTAACCGTGACTAGTGATGGCAGTTTGATACTGAAGCTTCGAACGGAGCTTCAACCCTGGCTTCAAATCACGTGACATATGACGTCCGAAGCAGCAACTGCTTAATTTCCTGAATGAATCACTACTGGTTCGCCGTCCAATCAGGTGATTCAATGCACTGCCTCGTCTCAATTCTGACAGGTGACAGGTTGAAACAGTTTCAAATGTGAGCACTTCAACACTTTATGACCGCTCTAAACAATGCGCAATGTGTGGGTTGTTGTCGTAGTTTGCGTTGTTGCTGTTGAGTTGTTGTTGGTATTGCATTTGAATTGTAGTAGGCTATCATTATACAGTAGAGCAAGCCAGGAAGAAAGATAGGTCGTTCTGGCTCGGGAAACACTTCGAAATGTGGAGAAGTTGTGAACAAAAAGACAATTATCAGTAATATAAATACAGTTCAATATTTTAAGGAATAGATAGCCCAGTGGGTACAGCCGGCGGCCCGAATGCGGCGATGTCCTCAGCGCAGCTGGTTCAAAGCCCGGAATGGATGTATTTTAATCATTGCTATTCAACTTTAATAACTGATAAAAGGCCCTCTCCTCCCAAGTGCAGCCTTGCACTTCGCCAGGAGAGGTCGCTGTAACTGAAGCTTCGAGAAATGAACCTATTTCCGACACAATTGTCCAAGTGGTTCGATGCTTCATTCAAAGCTTCATTTTGCCATCACTAACCGTGACCAACAAGGAGGGAGACAGGAGAGACTAACAAGAAGCGTGACATGAAGGGAGGACAAACAAACAATGAACCGACAGGGGAACACAGGAAGAGACTAAATACAGGGAGGGGTAATCACGAGACGAGAAACAGCCGGGCAGGGGAGGCAGAAACACAAGGGCAACAGGTGAACACAATTAGACAATCAGACACACCAGGGAAACTAACGACAGGATAACAAGACACAGGTGGGAACAGAACAGCAAAATAACACCCAAAACAAGACAGACTAAACTAAAAATGTGACATGACATTAGGATTGTGACACATCTCTAGGGAAAGTAACATGGCGGTGGCATTTCCCCATTTAATTTGATTTGTTTATAATTACACACATATATGTTAGCTTTATCTTAAAAGAATCTCCAGGCGTTCAACTCACCAGGCTGTATTCCATGTTTAAATAAAACAACTTAACTGGGAAAGGCTCCAAAATGGTGGAATGAGCTCCCCATTGACATCAGGACGGCAGATAGCTTACACACCTTCCGGCGCAGACTGAAAACTCATCTCTTTCGACTCCACCTCGAGCGATAGAATTACTAACAAAGAACTGCTAACAGAGCACTTATATACTAATAAAGGACTGGCTTATCTATAGCCAGTTGAGTAGCACTTGAAATGTTTGGCTCTATGAAACCTGATGTACTTATATGATTCTGTTTTCTTCAAGGTTGTGTCTTCCTGGTCGAATGTACTTATTGTAAGTCGCTTTGGATAAAAGCGTCAGCTAAATGCAATGTAATGTAATGTAATGAAAGGGGACTACATGATTGTATATTCTTATCACTTTTAAACACATTATACCCCAAGCAGTTCAGCAAAAGGAACATCTTATAGAAAAGCATTAATATCTTGATCATTTACTCAATAATGAATCTTTGGTTTAATTTAGATTACCGTAATTGATTAAGATGGGCCCTAATTGTGCATACATTAAGCACAATTATACATTTCAGATATAATGATTTTCTTAGACAATTAAGAGTGGAGTGCACTGAATAATGAAAAGCAGTCTGAAGGTTTGACTTTGAGGGGGCAGGGAGTCTGATGACCATGGCCTTGAGGTTTTATTTCTCGAGATACAGCAAAACTGAAACAGTCTGTCACCATTCGGTGTGACTGATGCTGCAGCAGAGCTCTTCATTTAAATACATTTACATACCAACATTTTACCTATGCCATTATCTGTTTAATGGGGTTTCAACAAGATGGTAAGAGTGAGGACTATGAATACCTTATAAGTACATACAGTGTTTTTTTATGCATGAACACGTGTTTAAATGCGGTTACATTTATGTGGGTGATGAAATTCATTCTTACATACAGTCTTAGTACAACTAAAACAAAATATTAAAGTGAGTTCAATCTGCATAATTTTGCTAATAATGCTCTAGCAATACCTACCACATATGACATTATATACAACCAAGAATAATCAAAACACCAATGGCAGTTGAAATGCAAATAGCTATGCGTAGAAGAAGGATTAAACATCCAGCAGCATAGGGGAAAGGCATTTGGTCAACGCATGGCTGCTCTTGTGTACAGAATAAATTATAAATTGAAAGGATATAAGGGAGACCCATAATATATGCATTTGCATTTGTAGGCCTTTGGGATCTTAGAAATAGTGGCCTTTTGGCTTCCTGAGATAGGCCTCGACAGTGATAGTGTTTGAGAGGAGCTTTGATATGCAAGAAATTAGGTGGTTGACAATCTAAGCTTCCATGTGTGACAGTACTGAAATTGTAGAATGCACTGTACCACTGCCCTCCACGGTTACACTTGTCTTCATCAGCAGCAATGTATTTTCTTTAGTTACGCACTGTCAACCTTTAATAAATAAAGACACAGCATGAGTCTGTCAGTATCAATTCAGATCATTTGGGAACCATCAGTCAGGAGGCCCAACGACAATAATAAGTCCTCACATGTGCGGGTAACAACAAAGCCGAGTATTTCCTCATAAAATAATAGGAGCTTTTAATGGAGATTAAAGGATCAGACATCTCTTCCACACCTTTATTTATAACGGAGACACATTTTGAGATGATAAGCCTACCAATTTAATATGTCCACAGTAAGCTATGGGAGCCTGGTGACACAGACCATAAACAAGGACAGAAATTAATACACAAGATGGCAAACACAGTGACAGAAAACATCACAGGAAAAGGAAATACATATTTTAAATTGCAGCATTATACAACACTGTTGCCCTGCTCACTGACACATTTACTTTTTGACCTGAATATTGCTACAATAGAGTTAAGGTTATTTTATCCTTCTTTTTATTGGTTTTGGGACATTTACACTCAAACACCCCCTGTCAAACTTAACTCATCAAATGTACTCATTGAACAAAGGAGTGATGTCTGATGCATGACCCAGTATAATTTTTCCACAAGCATCCAAATAAAGTTATTTTTGAACACATTCATGTTTTAATTACATTTGTGTTGACTGTGTGTCTAGTACAATAACTAGTTTCTTACAAGAGCTACTTTATTTTAAGTAAACGAGTATTCAAGACATGGTAACTGTAACCAAAGGGTCAGTTTAATTAATTTTGAAGTAGCTGGTGAGTGAATATCAAAAGTGATATGTCGTCTAATATGTGAGGGCTATGTTAAATGTGTGTATTATTGTTTGAGGTGGGAGGAGTAAAATGATAAGGTCAACTGGGTCAGAGAGTAAATCAAATACTGGCAAACCATGTTGTTGCCACTATGTTGCTTTGCATAACAGTCTGTCATCTGATAGAGGAGCAGGTGAGTCAGTGATGGAGACTGTAAACATGGAAGTGTGCATAACGTGGTGAAAGGCCAAAGGCATCCCTTATCTCTCGGGAGAGGCTTGCAGTTGCACTCATTAGCTTTCCCCTAATTGACCATGATGATGGAAAATTATCATGGCACACAGATATATAGATGGTCTTTAGAGCTCTGTGACATCCTTCACACACATAAGGCCTCATGTATGTGATTCTGTATTTCATCTGGAGTCTCCTGAGACATTGAAGGACAGCCACAGCTCGCAATACTGTTGAGCCAGCATGTGTTGCCATGGTGTAAGCACATTTCCTGACGTGTCCGGACCACTGCTGAAAAATAACTAACTCCCTTGAGGGCCCCCCCCCAAACAACCGTGTGACAGCATTCGTGTCTGTGAGCGTGTGTGTACATGTGTGGGTTTTTGTTGATGCAGGTGTTACTCTGGCCTTTACACAGGCTAATGGAAGAGACCATTAACACCACAACAACTTTAATAGTACTGTAAATACTTGGTCTGCTGGTGTGATGATAGCTTTGTTCAATAATTTAGCAGCTGCTGAAAAAATCAACAATCCAGTTTTCCAAAAGAGCAAACAACACTCTAGGCAATGTCATCTCACATAGGGCTCATTGTATGTGCAATATGCATAGCTTTACTCAGAAGTGCAGTGCAGCATGTGATGCAGTGTGCAAAATAGAAAGTTAAATGGTTTTATTTTACTCACTTTTTTGGTCTTATTTGTCTTGACAAAATCACCCTCGAATGGACTGTTTACCATGTTCAGCGTTAGCAGATGTAGTTGGTTAGCTGAGCTTTAGCATGCGTGGCTGTTACATCTGTTGTAATTGAGCCTCTTTTAGTGTTTTTTTAATGGTACTTACTAAGTGATGACTTCACTCAGCATGTAAATGAGGCAGCCGAGTGGGTGAGAGATTCCTGCATCCAGCTTGTAATATTAACTGAGGTAATTTTGCATGAAACACAGTAAAAGGTTATTTACTAAGTATGATGTGCCGTTATAGATGTGTCTGCGGTCTAAATTGGAATGTGAGTTACGGTGTGATCTTTGAAACACAGCCAATGTAAACTGTGCAGTGAGCCAGCCCTTTACACAATGCAGTGACATTAAGACAGATGGCAGTGTCATGCATAATCAATTGTGCATTTCTTCTCAACATATACTTTAATAATCATTAGTTGGTCATTTACATAAGGAATTGACAAGACCATAACAACTGAAGAAAGTGTTGCCATTAGTTTGGTTCATCATGAAGTCCAATACTGGCCAGTCATGGATGAGATATTGCAATCCTTAATACATGTGCTTACACTACAATACAGATAATTTAACTAATCAGGTCTGTTCTTTATTGACATCAAAGATAATTACACGAAGAAAAGTTGGGTTGTATTGAAAGTGTAATTTTAACTATGAGTCTTCACACCCTTAGCTGCTAATGTTCACACAACACCCACAATCCCCTTCTTGCTCTCGAAAGAATGGTACCTAATCACTATTCCTCCTATGTGTGACGAATGGACCGTACAAAGTGTACCTTTTTTCTCGGTGGTTTAGCACTATAAACATAAACCGCATATTTAACTAAAGAGTATGGATGCATACATCCAGACTCATCCGCTGCTCCCCATATCTGAAAGGCTTGTATTAAAGAACAGATGCTTGTCGCAGATAAATGAATTTATGCAACACCAGATATCCTCATTTCTGCTCTGCTTCCTCCACATATTAATCAACTGTTTGATTTCTGCATGTGTAGCATTTGTCAATGCCAGTTTTTAATGGGATGGGATGTAATCTCAACTCGCCTTCTCTCTTCCGCCTGGCAGTTACGCCTCGATTTCAATGGACGGTTTCTATGGTTTCTCCTTTTGTTACTTTTTTTATTTTATTTTTTTCCAGTTATAAAATAAACAAACATTGCTCCAGATAACAGAACATACAACAAAACATTTAACAACAAACAACTAAACAAAACGTAACGGGGGGGGGGGGGGGGGGGGGGATGCAAGGATGACTTCCTGAGACAGCTGATTGTGACATACACAGGACATTCCATACACAATACATTATACATTACACAGGAGATGCCATATTGACAGGGTCAGATAGGAGGGCTGCGGACAGTGAACCGCAATCCTCCTGTCTCCCCTCAAAATCCCCCAGCAGAGAAGCTGCACGCTCCATATTCAGTAGGTCCAGATACTCCCTCAGCCATGAGTCCCTAGTAAAGCAGGCTGGTTTGCGTTCCTTCCAGTTTAGTAGGATGAGTCTTTTTGTGGCTAAACAGCCCAATGTCCAGAGCCGATCGGCAGTCCTTGCAACATTGCCATCTGGCTTGAGACCCAGTAGACATGCAATGGGACATGTAGGGAAATGAACTTATAAAGATTCAGACATTAAGGATATTACTTCTGACCAAAGTTTTTTTACCGCTGGGCATTCCCAGAGTAGGTGCAACAATGTACCTCGCTTGCCACATTCATGC
This sequence comes from Pseudochaenichthys georgianus, assembly GCF_902827115.2. Classification (NCBI taxonomy): domain Eukaryota; kingdom Metazoa; phylum Chordata; class Actinopteri; order Perciformes; family Channichthyidae; genus Pseudochaenichthys; species Pseudochaenichthys georgianus. The sequence continues at coordinate 25,620,502 of NC_047523.1, read as the reverse complement.
CAGCATAAGTCTCTGTGTTTATTGTCCATCTTGGATTTTGTAACAGGGGTGATGTAAGCTCTATTGAGCATTTTGAACTGTATGATCCTGAATCTTACACATTTAGAAGAGAACATAGCTGACCTCCAAATGGAGTTCCATTGCAAAGCAGACAGAGAGATATTCAAGGCATGCTCCCAGGACAGTTGGACAGGAGAATAGGTATTCGGGGCAGCCCTAGATAATAATTTATAAATGTTAGAGACCACACCGGATGATATGATTGCTTTCTTGAGGCGCTGGTCCTCTTCCATACATGAAGCAGGCATGGCTCCCTCCTTACATTTTGTACTAATAATAGATGATAGTTGTGCATATGATAGAAAAGATGAGTCTGAGAGACCATACTGATTTTTGAGTTGTTGAAATGGAAGGGTTGGGTCTCTATATATCTCTCCAATTGTAGTAATACCAGCCTTCTGTCAGATATTATTACTTAAGGTGCCTCCTCCTGCAGAAAGACAGGGGTTACTCCAAATGGGGCAAGATGGTAAAGAGAGCCCCTCTATGTTGAGTCTCCTGTGCAGTTGCTTTACAATAGAGCATGAAAAGCGGATGATGGTATTATCCATTGAGGGTGGTGGTTTTGGGCAGTACCACATTGATGCCAGAGATATGTTTTGGTTTACAGACATGATGGATTGCTCCAGCCATTGCCAACTGCCTACTGGAGAGGCACATTTGTACGCCCACGATAATGGATACTTTGCGTTGAAGGACAGATAATACTGGAATACATCCGGGACTCCCAAACCTCCCATTGATCTTGGAATAATCAACTTATTATGTGCGATTCTGGGTTTTTTATTATTCCAAAGGAACTGAGTGAATAGGGATTTGATATCTTTAAACCATTTTAGTGGGAATTCAAGAGGGATAGAGATAATATGAGAAAGCCTTGGGAGAACATTCATTTTCAAGGTTTCTGCTCTGCCCCATAGAGAAAGTGGTATGGCCATCCATCTGTTGATGTCCTCTTTAATGGACTGGAAAATAGAAGGGCCGTTAAGGCTAAAGATTTTAGAGATAGGAGAGACGATGTTAATTCCCAAATACCTCATTCCATTTGTTTTCAAATAAAGGGAGTGTTCATTAGGTTGTGCTTATATGTGTATGAGTTAAGTGGGATTGCTTCACTCTTGTTCCAATTTATCTTATATCCAGAGAAGCTACCAAATAAATGTATCATATCAAGAACTGCGGGTATAGAGAGTGCTGGCTTGCTCAATTAAGAAGTATATCGTCAGCGTACATATTTAATTTGAAATCGTGTCCATGAATGTTCACACCATGTATGTCACCATTAGAGCGAATTGCACAGGCTCATGGTTCTAGAGCCATAATAAAAAGTAGGGGACTAACTGGACACCCTTGCCTCACACCACGGTGTAAGGGGAAAGGTTTTGAGATTAATCCATTAGTTCTAACAGAAGAGAAGGGAGCGCTAATACAAAGCCTTTACCCAGCTAATCAACTTGGGCCCAAAGCCACATTTTTTGAGCGTGTAAAATAGATATGCCCATTATATTTGGTCAAAAGCTTTCTCAGCATCTAGTGATGCTGCAATCATTGGCAAATTGCTGGAGCTTGCTTCTAGGATAATCTGAAAAACCCTCATGTTATTTGAGGACTGGCGGCCTGGAATGAAACCTACTTGGTCTAGATGCACTATAGATGGAACCACCTTCTCCAAACGGAGTGCCAGTATCTTGGCTAGAATCTTGTAGTCACAGTTTAAAAGGCTTAAAGGGCGGTGGTTACCCATCAGAGAAGGATCTTTGCCCGCTTTAGGCAACAATGAAATAATGGCCCTGCTCATGGAGGGAGGCATGGCTTCAGATTCTAATATTTCATTGAATAACAACAGTAAATATGGTGAAAGCTGTTCTTTAAAACATTTATAGAACTCTGTTCCAAAACCGTCGTCCCCTGGAGTTTTTCCTGATGCCATCTTCATGATTGCGTTTTCTATTTCATTTTGGGAAACAGGTGCATCCATAGCAGATTTGTCAGCCAAGCTGACGCTAGGGAGGTTAAAACCTCCAAAAAAGCTATCTAAGGCTTCTTCATTCAAGTTATTTTTTGTGCTATATAATTTAGAATAATAATTCTTGAAAGATTCATTGATTGTGGCTGCATCACACTGTAGCCTGTCATGTTCATCTCTGGAATAATCTGTCCATTTTCTATTTGTTTCAATCTATGAGCTAACGTTTTCCCTGCTTAGTCTCCGGATTCAAAGTATGTTCTTCGTTGTTATGACCCGTCCCCCCTACCAAGCGGTAGTGGCTCGTGGGAAGACCCGTAACTTAAAAACAAACAACGCCAAACACAGAATATCGTTAAGGACGGGCATTTATTTACAGATACAGACATTCTAGTGCTAGTCACAGCAAACTATGATCTCTTGCTGAAGAACACATCGATTTCGATGGCCTCTGGTGTTGTGCAGATTGAACCACTGTGGCGAGCTCTAGGTAAAGAAAGAGCAAAGGCATTGCCAGCTTTCCATGCATTCACTGGGGCCGACAACACAGGCAGATTCTCCCGCATAGGCAAGGCAACCTGGCTGCAGATCTATTTAAAAGCAGACGAAGATATTATCAATGCTCTGCAGATGCTTTTGGATGAAGCAGAAGTGGCGGAAGGAATGCTGTCCACTCTGGCTTCCTTTGTATGTGCAGCCTACTCACCCAAGGGTATCAACATAAAGACAATCCCTGAACTACGATGGCATCTCTTCTGCAAACACAGGGCAGAGAGTGACAAGCTCCCTCCAACCCTTGGAGCGCTGAAGCAGCATATTTTGAGGGTCCATGTCCAAACCAGGGTATGGGCACAGGCAGCCATTGCTCTTCAGGATCCGCAGCTGGACCCCCTGCACAATGGGTACTTCAGAGACTCGGATGGCATGAAACCAACAACCACAGAGGTCCTCCCAGCCCCAAAGGCCATCATTGAGATGGTCCAATGCAGATGTAAATCTAATTGTTCTTCTGGAAGATGTTCGTGCAGAGCTAATGACTTAGCCTGTACTGATATGTGTCATTGCAGTAGCCAGTGCCAGAACGACGATGATTCCCATGCCGTGATGGATGAAAGTGTTGATGATGATAGTGATGATGATGCATAGATGTGTATACATTTAGATGTCTAATTAAGAAGGTTGCTTATTTTCTGTGGACACAAAATGTGCATGTCATGATGATACTGAAGTTCACAATTTTAAACTCAGTTTAATCAGTTATTGTCAATTATCTGTTAAGTCCTCAATAAAAGTTATGTTAACATGCAATTTAGTGAGTTCTACCTCATTATTGTTGGCACCATTGGATTCCTTGATCCTGAAAATGTGGGTTTAGCAGTTAAAATCAATGTTCTAGCTTATTTAGAAGTCAAGATATTACAAAACCTAAATTTTACGGCGGCCATTTTGGAAATTCCAAAATGGCCGCCATATAAACACCTGGGCAAATGGAAACATGGATTTTCTGAATCCTTATACAATATCCTTTCCAAAAATGTATAGTATTGCAAATCCCCACAAAAATCCCACAAAAGTATATAGTGAACCTGACTAATAGCAGGGGTGGCCAACCCGCGGCTCTCGAGCCGCATGCGGCTTTTTGCCTAGTTTCATGCGGCTCTTCAGTTCATATCGAATTTTATGTGTGAGAGTTTGGGGGAGAGACACTGACTCCTGACTAGTGTTGCACGGTGTACCGATAGTTGAAAGGTATACCGCGATACTCTGCCGTTAAAAACGTTACGATTCCTCCGTTTCATTAGTATCGGTACTTTAAGAATGACGGGGGAAAGTACTCCGGTGAGAAAGCGCCGTTTTAATAAGAGCCGTGTGTGTTCAGCGCTCTGCTTCCACTCCCTGCACTGCAGTCCTGCCTGCAGTCCCGCCCCTCTCAAGCACGCGCTAGCTGCCAGAGCATGTGAGAAAACAAAACGAGAAGCATGGCTGCAAGTGGGAGTGCAACTGCCGCTGCGCCTCGTATTTTAGCTATATCTCTGACAGTGAGGGCAAGCCTACGGACACCACGAGGCCTGTCTGTAAGAAATGTATTCATTTTATTTGATACGAATTCTTGTCATTTATTTTATTTATTGTTCTCATTGTTTAAAAGTGTGTGTTATGGTTATGGTTCTGGTGTGAAATAAAGCACAATAATTACATTTAAAACAGTTTCCCTCTTTTTAAGAAAAGTATCGAAAAAGAATCGGAATCGCAATTCTTGACTTGGTATTGAAACCAAAATGTTGGTATCGTGACAACACTACTCCTGACAGTTAAACCTGATATTTAGTAGGTCTGTTAAGTATTGAATGCTGATAATTCTGACGTAATTTGGCCGGTCAAAGTTGTTTGGGCTCGGATAAAATCGCTCCGTTACTTAGGGCCCGTGTTACTTTCGTCCCGGCTCTCCCTACGTGTGTATGTGTGGTGTCAGGTGTCATTATGACCCCCTAAACGCACCAGGAGCGTCTGCGCTGCGTTACGGCCGCACCGCGGCGTTCGCAAAGATCGCGGCCACTCTAGTCAATGGGTGCTATTCCACCAGACGCGCCGCGCCGCGGCTCGAAGCGTCCCAGAAGCTCCTCGCCGCAAGGAATTTCTAAAATATAGGATGAATCCTATTTTTGACGCTGCGCAGCGCGGCGCAGGCAGGAAGTGATGAAAATCACCTTGTTGTCTGCTTTGCTGGCTGAGGGGGTGCACCCAAAACCGGCTCCTTCTCCTCCCCCCCACCACCGTCTTTCAAGTAGGAGAATACATGCCAGCGTTCTCCTCCGGTTTACAGGCACTGTAAATTATATATATATACAATAATTATGATGATGAATGCATATTCTTTTACCACTAAAATACAGCAACACATCTTTGATTCATGTCGTTTATAACTGGAATATTACAATTAGTATTAACTGTGTCTGTAGTCTACAACACAACAACATAGGAAATAACAACAATAAACACGATTTAAACAGACACAAACATAAACCATTTAACTAGGTAGCCTACTACTTGTAGAAGTACAAATGTCCAAAATCAACAACAACTGCGAGGCTGCACACACGACACTCCGCTTCCGCAACGTTTTGAAACGCGCCTGGTGTGTTAGGTCGCAGGAGGAGGTCGCAGCGCAGCGCAGCGCAGCGCGGCGCGGCGCAGACGCTCCTGGTGCATTTAGGGGGTGAGAGGATGACAGCGGGTCTAATTTTGATGTGGCCCAAGAGCCAATCACAATAATAGCGATGCAGTGAACCATTGAGGGGGGGGGGACCTATCGTTGATTAAACACTATCCAGTGTTTCCCCTACCATTTTCTTGGAGGGGCGCTGCGCCCCGCCAACGGAGCCCCGCGCCCCCCCCTGAAATTCAAGGTGTTTAAAAAAAAAAATATATATATATTATTTAATTTTTTTAAATATATATGTAGCACTAAATTGCAAATAATCTATGACTACTGTCACTTTTCACATTGAACATGTGCTCTTTTATTAAATAAACTAAACGCTTTCATCTTAAATTGTGAGTTTAGTGTTTTTGACCCTAAGAAACACTGATGCATTAATCAATAACAATAATCCACAGCTCCTCTCACTGCTCCAGAGGATTTAAAAAATATATATCCCAATGCCACAAAAATGCATCAGTGACTTGGTTGAAATCTTGTCTCCAGAAAACAAAAAACTGAAACAAGCGGTATCAGTGACTGTGTGTCTGATGTGGCTCTTTGCAGTAACAGAGAAAAAATGTGGCTCTTAACCTCTGACTGGTTGGCCACCGCTGCACTATAGGGTCACAGACAGAGTTGAAATCGCCACCTGTAATAAGAGGACCCTCTATGGACTGCAATATATTTGGGCACAGCGAGGTAAAGAATTTAGATTGTAAACTATTTGGAGCATACACATTCACTAATGTCACCATTTCATTCTGTAGCAAACCTGAGACGATTACATATCTTCCCTCTTGATCAACATGTACATTGGATGATTGAAAGGCATATTCTTAGAAATTAAAATACTGACTCCTCTACTAGCTTTTCCTCCAGGGGAAGAGAATATCTGCCCTACCCAATTCTGTCTTAGTTTTTTAGATTCCATCGCATTCAAATGAGTCTCCTGTAGCATAGCAATATCACAATTTAGAGACTTTAAGTACAACAAAATCTTATGTCTTTTGATTGGATTATGAATTCCATTTACATTCAGACTAAGCAAAATAATTGTGTTCAATTGTGTATCCATTTAAGTAAGGTAACAATCATATCGGACGCCCAGTATTTTGGTCAAATTGGAAGGGTGTCATCGACGCATCAAGGGAGGGGAGGGGAAATATATAAACAACAACACAAGACCGTAGACAATACAACACAAGATTACATAAAAACATAGAGATGCTACCACCCTTCCCCCTAACAATACACACATACACACAAAAACAAAAATATATTGCCAAAAGGCAATACGACGGAAAATACATTGAGATGGAGGAAAGTCCATCTCTATCCATGAAGAAAAAGAAGTGCCGCAGAGCTCAGCTGCGGAGAGGTAATCCAGTCCTTCAATATACTAATAAAGGACTGTCTTATCTATAGCCAGTTGAGTAGCACTTCAAATGTTTGGCTCTATGAAACCTGGGGCCTCTACTACGAACCTGGTTCAACCTATCCTGGATATGTTTGAGTTAGCCGGTTGGCCTAATCCAAAACATACGCGCTCTCGCTAAACTGTACTACGACGCGGGTTATCAAGTGGATCGCTCAAGCCAGCCGTTTCCTATCTAGTTAGGTGCGCGTTCACATGAAAGGGGTGCATTCGACCAATCACAAACATGGAGAAGCGTACTGACAGCGCAGCGTCATACTTCCTGAATGAAAAGTGAACTTTAATACTAGTCAAAAATGAAGAAGTTAAACTTTAAACATCCATGACTTAAACACTTTATCCAGGATCAAAGCCTCAGAGCTGCACCTGCAAGGTGAACACAGCTGGCAAAAGAAAAAGTGTTTGAATGCGTACATTAACAGGTTTATGATATCACTGCCCCGTCTAAAACACGATCTGACTTCAATTACATTTGTCTCGAGTGTTTCGTCAACTTATGTGTTGCTTAAAATAATACTTCTGCATACATAGGCCTATGTGACACTATGAGTGTTGCACGGCCAGATACGGCTCAGCTGACTCAGATAAGGAGATATATGATACATTATGAAGTGATATGCCGCGGACTGTACTTAATGTACTCTGATCCGGTTACTTATGTTGTGGCCGATATTTTCTTAACGCTAATGTTATAATAGTCAGATTGCTCTGAAGATGGGAGGTGATATTCTATTAATGTTCACGTTCACACAGTCGGTGATTTTTGCCGGTGTTGCAGTATAACGTGAGTCATGACAACTGGCGACATTCTATTATTCTCGTCATAGGAATCCGGGGCGTGTACATTGAGGACCCATTGTTGACTTACCATGTCGATCGCCTCGTTTGTCGTTCACGTTCATCTTTTGCTATATCTGCCTTCCTACGATCACTTTGATGCACATTCAGTACTCGTATGTGAGGTTGTGGGTGAGAGGTGGATATCGTGATGCTTACAGGGAGGTATCGAACATTACAAAGTAGGTGACTGTGTGGATGCCTGTTCAAAATATTGCAAACTTGAATAAATCATTGAAATTATATTTGTGTCCGACTTTCATTTGTACATCGTTCTTAATGTGATGTATAGTAGCTCTGATAGCTGTCCATACCTTCAGACAGCCTAAAAGTCGTTTATTCACAGCCCGAACGCTCATCGAGATGACTGGATCACTCATGACAGGTTGTGATCAGCTCCGATTAAATTGTGATATCAATGCTGTAGCTATTCTCCAGGGAGCACGTTTTTTTTATGAAATACCTGTATCCCTCTCATCACAACAAGACTCTACTCTGTGCAGGAAAAACAATTACATACATGAAAATAACCTTGATGCATGGGAATGAATGGGTAAGAAGTTGTATTTATTTCCTGACCAACATTTGGCTGGAAGACTGGGATACACCCTGGATTGGTTACCTCTACATCACTGGGTGAACACTCTCTATAACAGATATTATAAATGTTTACTTTAATTCACCACACGTGCATGTCTTTGCACTTTGGGAGGACACTGGAGCCGTTGAAGAAACTTCTGAGCATGGACTCTGAACAGAAAGGAAAACAGCTAAGATCTAAAACTATACATTGCTTGCTTAATGAAATGTAAACAACGTCATTACTGCTTACTCTGGATGAGTGATGTAAAATGTTTGTCAATATTCTAACATGTCTTTTTTCTGTTTATTTTAAGATCGAGTGCACTGGCTGCACTATGTGGTACCACACGTACTATGTTGGGGAGCCCTGTCAATGCAGAGCTGTAAAGGCTGCACTTCTTAGACACACACACACACACACACACACACACACACACACACACACACACACACACACACACACACACACACACACACACACACACACACACACACACACACACACACACACACACACACACACACACACACACACACACAGTTTATTATTTCTGTTGGCAAAATCCTGAATGTCCTCTTCCAGCATGAGAGTAACATGATAACAAAGGTATCCCAGCTGTAGCTGTGAACATGACAGGACGTGTGATGACCCAGAAGAGCATCAGGACTGCTTGAGGCAGATGATAGCTCTGTGATGAACATGATGACTCAGCCTCTATGGAGAGAGACATCAAGCATGCTCATTTCTGACGTGGAGCTAATCTGAAGTAAACATTGAATACTGCTTTCTGTTCCTCCATCTTGTGACTGTGTGACTCCCTCTCTGGATATCAGCATGTGAAGGACACTGCTCAGGACACATGGATCAGAGGCTGAAGCTCGAGCCGGGACCAGGGAGATTGTTCTAACAATTTCCAATAAATGTTATTCTGAAACATAACTATCACTGTTGTCTTTCCTTCTATGAATGAAGCAAAACTATGTCAAGCTGGCGCTTAGCCCTCCACAAAGTGCATGGTTGCAACTTAGAGAGTTAAGCATGTTATATCAGTGGGTCCTCGTGGTGCAACACGGAAGGCACACAGAATTAGACACAGGTGTCACATGAACTTTAAATGTTCTGGAAAGTTCCTCATACAGCTTCAGCCTTTTTGATCTCATGAAGTCCCCAAGTGACACACCCTGAACAGTCTGTCATGGTCCTTGTCATTTGCTTTTGTGTTCCCATAGCAACATGTCCAAGATGTCCATGTGCCAGGCTAGCACATGTGACAGAACTAGCTGCATCTGGAAAGGTTTTTTGTTGCTAAAGTTAACATTCAAGCCATTTAAGAATAAACATGCTTACATGACATGTCATTTGTTAAACATTAAGCTGTCTTGTGTCTTTTCTGATTCTGATTACATATAACCTGTTGTAGAAACATTTATTGATGACATTGATATGAAACTAATGCCATACATTTTGCTGTGACACTGATGTCACATCGGGACATTAACCCTAAACATTCACAGGAAACCCGGAGTGACATATCTGCACAGTTACACATATGATTATGATCTGCTCGGTTCATTTAGCTGATTCAATTATATGTAGTTAACATATTCTTTATTATTCAATTCAAAGTATGTTCAAACACATGTAAACCAAAAAAATCATCCTCATTAATGAAGTTATAAATAAGAGTTACTTTACCATTAAAGCCCAATGTGACATATCACATCTCAGATATTTGACACTAGGGGGGGCTACTTATCAGAAATGTGTTCTCGTGGTCTATTTAGTCTAAATGACGTTCCCCTTAATTTCCCCAAAAGTAGAAATGGGTCCGGGTTCTTATGGGTTAAACGTATAGGTTTAAAGGCCTAATAGAACTACTGTATTATATGTATTCAACGTGTGCCCCGCTGGACGTACGTTTCTGTAGTTTACCGTTACTGTGACATATCAGTATAGCCACGGAAGATAGTTTGTGTGTTTTATTTCCATGCATCAAAGTTATTTTCATGTATGTAATTGTTTTTCCTGCACAGCGTAGAGTCTTGTTGTGATGAGAGGGGTACAGGTATTTCATAAACAAAACGTGCTTCCTGGAGAATAGGTAGGCTACAGCATTTATATCACAATTTAATCGGAGCTGATCACAACCTGTCATGAGTGATCCAGTCATCTCGATGAGCGCTCGGGCTGTGAATAAACGACTTGTGTTTTACTTGTAGTATGTCTGAAGGTATGGACAGCTATCAGAGCTACTATACATCACATTAAGAACGATGTACAAATGAAAGTCGGACACAAATATAATTTCAATGATTTATTCAAGTTTGCAATATTTTGAACAGGCATCCACACAGTCACCTACTTTGTAATGTTCGATACCTCCCTGTAAGCGTCACGATATCCACCTCTCACCCACAACCTCACATACGAGTACTGAATGTGCATCAAAGTGATCGTAGGAAGGCAGATATAGCAAAAGATGAACGTGAACGACAAACGAGGCGATCGACATGGTAAGTCAACAATGGGTCCTCAATGTACACGCCCCGGATTCCTATGACGAAAATAATAGAATGTCGCCAGTTGTCATGACTCACGTTATACTGCAACACCGGCCGTCTTTCCTGCGACGGCAGTTTTTCTGTATTTCCTTTCTCCTGTAATATGACTTGATCGCTTTAAACTCCGCACACTGAGCTCTGATTGGTCAGCAGGCGGTGCTTTCGCTGAGTTGAGCTCTTAGCCTGCAACCTAACCTGGTCCCGACCAGGTTAGCTGCTTAGCATATATTACTATGGAGATCTAGCCTGCTAAAAAGAGAACCAGCTTCGGATGACCGGAAAGCCGGAGTTTTCCCTGAATTTAGCCGGCTGAGCGAAAATCCTGCTTCGCAGTATACCCCCCTGATGTACTTATATGATTCTGTTTTCTTCAAGATTGTGTCTTCCTGGTCGAATGTACTTATTGTAAGTCGCTTTGGATAAAAGCGTCAGCTAAATGTAATGTAATGTAATAGTCTATATAGGCCTATTCATTTGTCTGCCATTAACCACAACTTTGCTAACTAGTTGGGGGTTACATTACAGTATAGCCTGCATCAAAATCCTAATGAGGGTGTGTGCAACTGTGAGTCAGTGTATGTGCGGGCATGCGTGTGCGTCAGTATAAATGTGTGTGTGTGTGTCAGTATAAATGTGTGTGTGTGTGTGTGTGTGTGTCAGTATAAATGTGTGTGTGTGTGTGGTGTGTTGTGTGTGTGTGTGTGTGTGTGTGTGGTGTGTGTGTGTGTGTGTGTGTGTGTGTGTGTGTGTGTGTGTGTGTGGTGTGTGTGTGTGTGTGTGTGTGTGTGTGTGTGTGTGTGTGTGTGTGTTGTGTGTGTGTGGGGGTGTGGTGGGGGTGTAGGCCAACTCACAGTCTTGTGGTAATGTCACATCCCAAATAAATCAGGTCTCTTTTCTTTTAGAACTTTCTCAGCTTCCTTGGGTTCTTTGAATATGAGTCTCCTCGTTGATGGTTACGATGAGTCTGGCAGGGTACAGGATGCCGTGCCGTAAGTTTTCTTTGCGCAGTATGCTACGGAGCTCTCTGTATGAATCCCGCTGGCGCTGTATCTCATTGAGAAATCCTGAAACATGCGAAGATCATGTCCGTCCCATGTCAGCTTTCCTTTAGCAGACGCCAGCGTCTTAAACACCTCGTTCTTATCGCTCCATCTGAGAAAACGTATGATGATATGCCGCAGAGGGTGCCCAGGGTCCGGGATGGGACGCAGAGCGCGGTGGGCACGCTCTATCTCAGGTGCGTGGATTGTGTCACTCAGCTTCAGGAAGTGTGGGAGAATTGTATCCAGTAGTGGGGAGATGCCACCGGCTTCGTTACCCTCGGGGAGGCCGGCTAGGATGAGATTATTTTCTCCGACTTCTAGCTTCCAGATCCAGCATTTTACCCTGGAGGGCTTTGACATCTTTGTACAGATCACCCATTGTCTTCCCTTGGGAATTGGCTTGATCCTCTATCTCGCTAATGCGCTTCTGTGCGTTGTTTATTCTTTGAGAAGTGGCCTTAGAGTCTTTCTTCAACTGAACAATAGCCTTGTCCAGATTGTCAAACCTTACGTTACAGGTTTCTTTAACGTTTTGTATTTCAGAAAGCAATTGGCCAGCCCACTTGGGGACGTGTTCCTCTTCACCAAACATTTCCACCATGAGGCCGCTGTCTTTCTTTGCTCTAGCTCTGGTCAAACTACTGCCGGGCATTTAGACGCAGATGTTTTACACACTAATAGAACTGACTGCGCATTACACTTTGAGACTTTCAGTTTTGGTTAAATCATAGTTAAGTCTGATTACCGCCTGCACCCGACTACTCCGCTCAGCTCACCGGTGTCATCACGTGAGTTTGCTCTTCTCTCCTTTTGTTACTGACTTCCACTCACACCATGTCCCATTTTCCTTCTCACTTTCCAGTTCTAGATATCGGCTTTCCATGAATGCCAACCATCTGATCGTACTAACGGTCCAGAAGGCCCAGGCAGACCCTCCTGTGCTAAGCTGGCTGTCATTTTAACCACATCAGTTGTGCTAAATGCTATGCCTCTCTTTGCTTTAGCTATACATCTGAATCTGAATCCTCCACAGAAGCTTTTTCAGTAATGAAAACAACAATGTGTAATTTTGTAAAATGTGCTATAAATAAAGCTACAGCCAGAAGTCTGTTAGCTTTTCTAAGAAAACTGAAACAGTTAGCATTGGGTTTCAGAAACAACCTGATCTCACCAGAATGTGTGACTCCACCACGACTCCTTAACACCACAATGCGTGGTGGACTCACGAACTTTGTTACATTTGCGTGTCGGCACCACGCAAACAAGCCCAATGTAAAGTGAATGATGCTCCTTTGTCGTGGTGCACACACGCATTTCTACAACGTCCTTCAGGGAGCTTTTATTCTATAAAACGTTTTTAAAATATACTTTATAGCTTGTAGTAACTCGCGGGAGGCTTATTTTATTTTATTTGTATTCATAATAATTTTTATTTTTCGTCAGAATGTATTATGTTGCATTAGTTACGATTTTTTGTTCTAAAAAAAACAGTGCATTGTGTGTAATACAACTGTGATTTTTATTAAATTAGTTAGTTTTAAGGAAGGCCAGAGCTTCAGCCGTGTCCAATAGATTGTTCCCTTTAGTTAACGTTTTTTAAAAGAACATTATATTCCAATTTGATCATGTCCCCTTTATTGTATTACGGAGAGCAATGTGATGTAATAGTCTATATAGGCCTATTCATTTGTCTGCCATTAACCACAACTTTGCTAACTAGTTGGGGGTTACATTACAGTATAGCCTGCATCAAAATCCTAATGAGGGTGTGTGCAACTGTGAGTCAGTGTATGTGCGGGCATGCGTGTGCGTCAGTATAAATGTGTGTGTGTGTGGTGTGTGTGTGTGTGTGTGTGTCAGTATAAATGTGTGTGTGTGTGTGTGTGTGTGTGTGTGTGTGTGTGTGTGTGTGTGTGTGTGTGTGTGTGTGTGTGTGTGTGTGTGTGTGTGTGTGTGTGTGTGTGTGTGTGTGTGGTGTGTGTGTGTGTGTGTGTGTGTGTGTGTGTGTGTGTGTGTGTGTGTGTGTGTGTGTGTGTGTGTGTGTGTGTGTGTGGGGGGTGGGGGTGTGTGTGTGTGGGGGTGTGGTGGGGGTGTACGGCCCACTCACCGTCTTGTGGTCATGTCCCCTCCCCAAATCCCTCAGGTCTCTTTTCTTTTAGCACTTTCTCAGCTTCCTTGGGTTCTTTGAATATGAGTCTCCTCGTTGATGGTTACGATGAGTCTGGCAGGGTACAGGATGCCGTGCCGTAAGTTTTCTTTGCGCAGTATGCTACGGAGCTCTCTGTATGAATCCCGCTGGCGCTGTATCTCATTGAGAAATCCTGAAACATGCGAAGATCATGTCCGTCCCATGTCAGCTTTCCTTTAGCAGACGCCAGCGTCTTAAACACCTCGTTCTTATCGCTCCATCTGAGAAAACGTATGATGATATGCCGCAGAGGGTGCCCAGGGTCCGGGATGGGACGCAGAGCGCGGTGGGCACGCTCTATCTCAGGTGCGGGGATTGTGTCACTCAGCTTCAGGAAGTGTGGGAGAATTGTATCCAGTAGTGGGGAGATGCCACCGGCTTCGTTACCCTCGGGGAGGCCGGCTAGGATGAGATTATTTCTCCGACTTCTAGCTTCCAGATCCAGCATTTTACCCTGGAGGGCTTTGACATCTTTGTACAGATCACCCATTGTCTTCCCTTGGGAATTGGCTTGATCCTCTATCTCGCTAATGCGCTTCTGTGCGTTGTTTATTCTTTGAGAAGTGGCCTTAGAGTCTTTCTTCAACTGAACAATAGCCTTGTCCAGATTGTCAAACCTTACGTTACAGGTTTCTTTAACGTTTTGTATTTCAGAAAGCAATTGGCCAGCCCACTTGGGGACGTGTTCCTCTTCACCAAACATTTCCACCATGAGGCCGCTGTCTTTCTTTGCTCTAGCTCTGGTCAAACTACTGCCGGGCATTTAGACGCAGATGTTTTACACACTAATAGAACTGACTGCGCATTACACTTTGAGACTTTCAGTTTTGGTTAAATCATAGTTAAGTCTGATTACCGCCTGCACCCGACTACTCCGCTCAGCTCACCGGTGTCATCACGTGAGTTTGCTCTTCTCTCCTTTTGTTACTGACTTCCACTCACACCATGTCCCATTTTCCTTCTCACTTTCCAGTTCTAGATATCGGCTTTCCATGAATGCCAACCATCTGATCGTACTAACGGTCCAGAAGGCCCAGGCAGACCCTCCTGTGCTAAGCTGGCTGTCATTTTAACCACATCAGTTGTGCTAAATGCTATGCCTCTCTTTGCTTTAGCTATACATCTGAATCTGAATCCTCCACAGAAGCTTTTTCAGTAATGAAAACAACAATGTGTAATTTTGTAAAATGTGCTATAAATAAAGCTACAGCCAGAAGTCTGTTAGCTTTTCTAAGAAAACTGAAACAGTTAGCATTGGGTTTCAGAAACAACCTGATCTCACCAGAATGTGTGACTCCACCACGACTCCTTAACACCACAATGCGTGGTGGACTCACGAACTTTGTTACATTTGCGTGTCGGCACCACGCAAACAAGCCCAATGTAAAGTGAATGATGCTCCTTTGTCGTGGTGCACACACGCATTTCTACAACGTCCTTCAGGGAGCTTTTATTCTATAAAACGTTTTTAAAATATACTTTATAGCTTGTAGTAACTCGCGGGAGGCTTATTTTATTTTATTTGTATTCATAATAATTTTTATTTTTCGTCAGAATGTATTATGTTGCATTAGTTACGATTTTTTGTTCTAAAAAAACAGTGCATTGTGTGTAATACAACTGTGATTTTTATTAAATTAGTTAGTTTTTAAGGAAGGCCAGAGCTTCAGCCGTGTCCAATAGATTGTTCCCTTTAGTTAACGTTTTTTAAAAGAACATTATATTCCAATTTGATCATGTCCCCTTTATTGTATTACGGAGAGCAATGTGAGCATCCATTCCCATTGGATAACGGAGAATTTTACCCCGGAAGTAAGTATTATCCTTACTGTCGATTGATGTCACAGTGATATCTGCACGACTCATCAACTAAAAAACACCAGATTATCCTTGTTGATTACACAACATTGATTGGTTTAAGTTGTGTACAATACTTTTGTAATTTTCCCCTTCGATTCGGAGAAACAAAGATTTGTTCAGTTTAGGATGGCCGAAGACACTACACTACCCAGAATCCTCAGCTATTGTTCCGCGTTGCCTCAAGCTCTGTGATTGGTTGACCTCCAACTGCATTCCATATGAAAAAAAACGTTTCGTTAAAGATAAATTATACTTTTTTCAGCAGTGCTTGCTTTACTCTTTGAAAGTCATCACATGAATGCATTGTAAATAGTACACATCTGTCGTAGTTCTTTCTTTATCTACAGAGATCTGGCCTCAAAATAGACCGGAAACTATTCTTTTACCGTTCTGTTTTAATTTCACAATAAAGTTAGTAGTAATAATTTGTTTGATATTATTGTTTTTTATTAACTACTCATGTTAAGACTATATTTTCTGTGTTGCTGTGGGGTTTTTCCATCGCTTTTGTGTTACAAATATCAAAACAATAACTAAATATATCCGTCGTAAACTAAACCAGAAACAGCAGTATATTTTATTTTGTTAACACTGTAAACTTGACAGCTTTTTAACCGAAACCACCTACTGGTTAAAGCACGTTATTACACGTTTAGAATAATATTGAAATCTTGAAAAGGGATGTCCAAAATAGCAATTATATACAGTTTTTAATTAACTAATTAATTTGTAGAGAATAACGAGTAATGTATATACTTTATAGCGATCTGCAGATAAATATTTAGTCTTCTCAAGCACCAACAATCATTACATTACATTACATTGCATTTAGCTGACGCTTTTATCCAAAGCGACTTACAATAAGTGTGTTCGACCAACAAAATACAACCTTGAAGAAAACAGAATAAAAAGTACATCAGGCTTCATAGAGCAAAAACATTTCAAGTGCTACTCAACTGGCTTTAGATAAGCCAGTCCTCCAATCAAATATCTCTCCTGATTGTTGACACTTGACAATCACCTTCCCTGAATTGTACTCAGGTGTAACTAAAGTCTGCTTTAAGGGTTGTTTATATTTCACATCATTAATCAGAATCTGTAAAGTAACTAAAATAAATGTAGTGGAGTAAAAATACCAGGTTAACCGTAAAGAAAGCCCTCATACTGACGCTGTGTACAAGAAGGGGATGAACAGACTCTATTTTCTGAGGAAGCTGAGATCCTTCCACGTGTGCAGCAAGATGCTGGAGATCTTCTAGTCTGTTGTGGCCAGTGCACTCTTCTTTGCTGCGGTCTGCTGGGGGGGGGGGGGGGGGGGGGCAGCATCAGAGCCGGTGACACCAGCAGGATCAATAAAGTGATCAGGAAAGCTGGGTCTGTCATCGGCATCAAGCTGGACCCCTTTGAAGCTGTGTTGGAGAGGAGGACACTGAACAGGCTGTTGTCCATGATGGATAACCCACCCATCCTCTCCACCTGCAGCTGGACAGACAGATAACCCCACCCATCCTCTCCACCTGCAGCTGGACATCCCACAGGCCATACAACTATTAAACACCTGAACTTTGAAATAACATCCATAGCATTAATCTGGCTGCTACTTAGAAATGATTTGTTTAATATATCATATTCCAATCCCTTGTATAGACTCTTATTGCACTATTTCACTTTTTACTATTTTACTAATTTTCTTTTTGTATTGACTTGCACTATTTTTTCTGTGTATCTGTTTTATTGTGTTGCACTGTTGGAGGAGCCTGTGACCTAAGGGGGGGGGGACACACGTTCAATTCCTGTTTTGAATAGTGTGCCGTGATGGGTTTCATTCCATTTCAAAATGCTGTTTGTCGCTCAGCGTACACTTCGCGCACTGCCACTCCAACATCCAATCACAGAGGTTGAGGACAAATCACGGGGTTTGTCAAGCAAAGCACATGGTGGAGTCCCAAACGATAGCTGAGGATTCTGGGTAGTGTAGTGTCTTCGGCCATCCTAAACTGAACACATATTTGTTTCTCCGAATCGAAGGGGAAAAATACAAAAGCATTGCACACAATTTAAACCAATCAATGTTGTGTAATTAACAAGGATAATCTGGTGTTTTTGAGTCGATGAGTAGTGCAGATAGCACTGTAAAATTAATCGACAGTAAGGGGAATACTTACTTCCGGGTGTAAAATCCTCCGTTATCCAATGGGAATGGATGCTCACATTGCTCTCCGTAATACAATAAAGGGGACATGATCAAATAGGAATATAATGTTCTTTTAAAAAACGTTAACTAAAGGGAACAATCTATTGGACACAGCTGAAGCTCTGGCCTTCCTTAAAAACTAACTAATTTAATAAAAATCCCAGTTGTATTACACACAATGCACTGTTTTTTGAGAACAAAAAATCGTAAATAATGCACCATAATACATTCTGACGAAAAATAAAAATTATTATGAATACAAATAAAATAAAAGAAGCCTCCCGCGAGTTACTACAAGCTATAAAGTATTATTTTAAAAACGTTTTATAGAATAAAAGCTCCCTGAAGGACGTTGTAGAAATGCGTGTGTGCACCACGACAAAGGAGCCTCATTCACTTTACATTGGGCTTGTTTGCGTGGTGCCGACACGCAAATGTAACAAAGTTCGTGAGTCCACCACGCATTGTGGTGTTAAGGAGTCGTGGTGGAGTCACGCATTCTGGTGAGATCAGGTTGTTCAGAAAATGTACACTGGTTGTCCGGAAACCTCAAAGTCATAACAACATATTGTCAGAGGTGCTGATAGATTTATTTGTTTACTTTGGACAGAGCCACACTAGCGGTTTCCAGTCTTAATGCTAAGCTAAATCACTGGTCAGCTGTCCGGATCCTTTTTGTTCAAATCTCGCAAGAAATTGAATTTTATTTTGAAATGTATTGAAATTTATTTTGACGAGTGGTTCTATTCTATTATTTTGAGTAACCATAGTTTTGTTTGAATTATTTTTAGTTTGATCTTCTTTCCTTTTGAGGTCTCATCAGCAGATGGACACATAGCTTCAAAACAGGAGGCAGGGTGTCAGTAAATATTGGCTGTTGTTAATGGTGTTGATTGCAAAAGGTCATTTAATGTAACAGTTCAGTAGTTCAGGAGCGTATGCTGATTTGCCTACAAATCAAGAGGAAGGTACTGGAAAAACTATAAAAGGTTGTTTATCGGATTAAGACTGATATAGTTGAGCTGAATAACAAGAAAAAAAAGGATTGAGAGTTATACTGGAATGCCTCCTACAGATCTCTCCCACTCTTCCTCTTGTGCCCACGCACTCTCTGTTACGGTGACGTTAACTCTTCCATTTTACTCCTCCGCTCGGCTGTGGAGGCGTTCTGTTCTCTCTCATTCATACACTGCTACGCTATTTCCATTTTTGTGGACAGTGTGCATTGAGTTACAATTTCTGTGGCGGAAGTAGAGCAGGAGGAGGAGGAGGAGGAGGAGGAGGAGGAGGAGGAGGAGGAGGAGGAGGAGGAGGAGGAGGAGGAGGAGGAGGAGGAGGAGGAGGAGAAGAATACCATGTTTGGCTCATCCGATCAGATTTCCGATCATGCTGTGATCATGATCAGACCTCACATGAGAGCTTTACAGATGGAATTATGTCATCTTTGTTCATGGAAAGTGAAGCAAGCCCTTATACAGACATATTGTCCAGTCTTTAACAACATTACAAAAATACAACTTTTTTTATTTTACTTTAAAAACAAAAAGCATCATGCATTTAAAAGGTTCTTCGTCAATGTGAACACCAGGATTCAATCGAATATGGCCAATAGCTATCATTTTCTACAAATAATTCAGATTAAAAAGTATATAAATGCTGTGCCACATCACTTTGTTGAGCTCACTACTCAGTTTGAGATGTTGGTAAACTCCAGGGTGTTTTTCCTTTTGTTATGTTTGGGGAGGACATGTACTGCTCAAGCTACTACAATTATATCCTTTATCAGCGAGAACAGTGTGTTCCTAATTATATGCTATTTATATGCAAACTATTTGTCATTTGATGGGACATCCTGATCGGAAGAGTGCATTTAGAAGGGGGGATGTTACAGTTACAATCTGTTCATTATTCCATCTGTTATAAATAAATAAAAAAAGTAATTTTGACTCTGATGATTTTGATTGAAATGCTAATTGTTCTGTCCTTGATGTGTTTTTGGTGTATATCTGTCATGTATGTGTTTCTTGGCTGTGTTTTGGCACCACCTTGTGGTGGTTGGTTGACACTGCTGCTTGCTAGTGGTTTATTCGATTCCTGTTACGAGGAGAACGAACTTGTTTGTTTCCGAGTGTGCTCCACGCGTATGGGATTAGTTTTGTATCATAAAGATAAAGCAACACTTTCTCAGAATAAAGCAAAACTATGAATTTAAAAGAAAAAAAAACTAAGTCAAGCAAAATAAAATAAATTTCAAAAATAAAACTATAAGTTGCAAACAAATCATTTGTGTAATCATGTAAACTATAAGTATTTTTTCTTTGTTTTAACATAGATTTTGCAGTTCTTGTTTCTTCTTTCTCAATGATCAGACTTTTGCTCTCGCTGCAGCTTTCTCGTTTGCGCTCCCTCATTTTTTGTTTGAGATTTTGACACAAACATCCCAGGTGGGCGGGACTTTCAGGGGTGTGTCCCCATTGGCTACTCAGCTTTTGAGTGACAGCCCACTACACCACAGATCATACTCATGCAGAAAACTCCGGAGTCCACTCGGCCACGTTAGTGTCGGTGTTCATGAACATATCGGACTTATCTTATGGATTGCAGTGCATTATACTTGTGATGTGTAGTTTATACTTTGTTCCAACTTTAAATATGTTAATACCTGAACACAATGCTGCTGTTAAATAATTTCCCAATTTGGGATTGATAAAGTGTCTGCCTATTTATTTTATAGATTAAAAAAACACATCTATGTATTTTTAAGCTAAAGGTGATACACAACTGTATACTATTATTTTTCAAAGACAGTTTCAGTTACATTTCAAAAGCATATATTGCTATGTTTAGGACAAACAATTAAAGACTGCTTTAATTGAACAAATTCTGCAATATAAAAGTGGCAGATTTGCTTTATTAAACAGACTAGACCTAGGCTGCATACCAACACAATTAGGAACATGCTCACATCTTACTATGTTGGTCTGAAGAGCTGAAGCATTCATACTAGGGCTGTCAGTCGATTAAAATATATAATTGAGATTAATCGCATGATTGTCCATAGTTAATCGCAAATTAATCACACATTATTTATCTGTTCTAAATGTACCTTAGGAATATTTTTCAAGTTTTTAATACTCTTATCAACATATGAGTGGACAAATATGCTTTATGCAAATGTTTATTATCATTTGAACAATGACAAATATTCTCATGAATATTAAACACAACAACCTCTGAACATTACAAATATTCGCCTCAATTCAACCTGGAACCTCTCTCATACAATAATACAATACAAAGTGTGTGCGTGTGTGTGTGTGTGTGTGTGTGTGTGTGTGTGTGTGTGTGTGTGTGTGTGTGTGTGTGTGTGTGTGTGTGTGTGTGTGTGTGTGTGTGTGTGTGTGTGTGTGTGTGTGTGTGTGTGTGTGTGTGTGTGTGTGTGTGTGTGTGTGTGTGTGTGTGTGTGTGTGTGTGTGTGATGGATCGTGTGTTCGTTGGAGCTATGTGCAACTCAAGGCATATGCTCGAACGGGAGCTGCCTGGACGCTGCAATCATGTTGCGCACTATCCGTGCTGAGTGTGTTGACTTTTCGTACAATGTCCCACTGTCTGGCTACCTGCATAAAGTCAAGTGCTCGGCGCAGTTGTCGGCGGAATGTCGCTCCTCTGTTTTCATTTAACCAGCTCCTTATATCCGTTAGTGCAGCTAGCTAGCACCAGATGCTAACAACAACAATACACGTAAGGTCTCTCTCTCGCTCGAGCCACACACATACACACACCCTCCCGGTCCTCCCGATGGCTATTCGGTGCCTGCCGGTGAGCGTGGAAGTGTGGTCTGCCGCAAGCAGGCAGCAGGAGCGGGGCAGTCAGCATCAGCTTGTAGATGGTATTTTAAACTCGATGCGCTATGGGGGCGGCCGAGGAAAAAAATACACATGCGTTAATCGCGTTAAAATTGAGTGTTATTATCCGACAGGCTGTGGCTTAATGGGAATATGTTGTATGTAACATGTATATGTTTGTAGGAATGCAGTGAGTATTCCTTGCGGCTAAGCAACTAGCGGCTAGGCTGATTAGCTTCTCAGTTTGTGCGCAGTAGCTCATTGTGTGAAGTATTCTGTTTAGTTTAGCTCGTCAGTCGGGCAGTCAATAATAAACTGTTATGTCTGTATTGTCTTTACAGTTTCACCAAGTAAAGAGACTTCAGTAAAACTGACAACTGCGCTGGAGTTTTCTTTCAAACGGTTTAACTGGATGGATAGCTAGCTCAGTACTAGTGAGACCCTAACGGTACGTCCACACAGCAGCTTCAGAAGAAACTTCCACCGCTTCCAACGCTTCTCTGCCCATTGACTTTGAATGGGGATGACGTCACTTTGCCTCGCGTTTCGCCGAACTGCATTGTGGGGGAGCGAAGCGAAGATTTCCAGGATGTCCAGGATCTCCAGGATTCAAAAGTTGAGCAATGTTCAACTTTTGAAGCTGAGCTGGAAGCGCCAGCCAATCAAACACGTTTATGCAAATCTGACAGTAGAAGCGCTAGCCAATCAAACCGCGTGTAAGCAGGGAGAACCAGACCGCAGTTCATTTCCTCATATTCCAAACGAGAAATTACGGTAGCAAATCACCCGGTTCTTTACGACCAGAACTATTAACGGGATACAAACCGGAGGAACCAGGCATGGAGGGAGGTGGCAGAGACAGTGGGTGAAACTGGTAGGTTTTCGCCAGTTTGGGGAGTTTATATATATATATATTGCTCGCATAAAATCCCCGGGGTTTTTTGCTTTGTATGTCGGGGGCGGGAGATTCATGTGATTGGTTGTTGCCAATCACGGTTTGTATCCCGTTAATAGTTCTGGTCGTAAAGAACCGGGTGATTTGCTACCGTAATTTCTCGTTTGGAATATGAGGAAATGAACTGCGGTCTGGTTCTCCCTGCTTACACGCGGTTTGATTGGCTAGCGCTTCTACTGTCAGATTTGCATAAACGTGTTTGATTGGCTGGCGCTTCCAGCTCAGCTTCAAAAGTTGAACATTGCTCAACTTTGAAATCCTGGACATCCTGGAAATCTTCGCTTCGCTCCCCCACAATGCAGTTCGGCGAAAAGCGAGGCAAAGTGACGTCATCCCCATTCAAATTCAATGGGCAGAGAAGCGTTGGAAGCGGTAGAAGTTTCTTCTGAAGCTGCTGTGTGGACGTACCGTAACGGCCCGTCCACACACCGGCATGAAAAAAATCTTTCAAAGCTTCGCCCATTCACTTGAATGGGGTGACGTAGAAGATTTTGAATCTTCACCGAACTGCATTGTGGGGAGCGGAGCATGGCTTTGCAAGCATCGTGAGCATCAAAAGTTGAGCAATGTTCAACTTTTGATGCTCCCGATGCTTTCGAAGTTGGCATCAGCCAATCAAAACCCGTTTATGCAAATCCGGCCAGTACAAGCGCTAGCCAATCAAACTGCGTGCAAGCTGGGAGAGCCAGACCGCAGTTCATTTCCTCATATTCCAAACGAGAAATTACAGTAGCAAATCACCTGGTTCTTTACGACCAGAACTATTAACGGGATACAAACCGGAGGAACCAGGCATGGAGGGAGGTGGCAGAGACAGTGGGTGAAACTGGTAGGTTTTCGCCTGTTTGGGGATTTTATATCCAGTTTACTTCGTTTTAACATTGCTATTGCTTTGTATGTCGGGGGCGGGAGATTCATGTGATTGGTTGTTGGTCGCGTTGCTCGCAAAAAATCGTCAAGCTTCAGACACGCCCAGCATCAACATTTTTCAAGATTTTTTTCATGCCTGTGCACTTTTTCACTACAGCTTCAAAAAAAGCTTGGAGCTGGGCGTGTCTGAAGCTTGGGGATTTTATTCGAGCAACGCGACCAACAACCAATCACATGAATCTCCCGCCTCCGACATACAAAGCAAAAAACCCCGGGGATTTTATGCGAGCAATATATATATATATAAACTCCCCAAACAGGTGAAAACCTACCAGTTTCACCCACTGTCTCTGCCACCTCCCTCCATGACTGACTGGTTCTTCCGGTTTATATCCCGGTAGGTGAAGAGGGTCTGGTGGCTCTGGTCTGGTCCAAGCGGCAAACTCTGGGGAAGAGCCGGGACGCCAATACGGAAGTGCCACACACTGCAGTTAATATATTGGCCGATAGGCGATGGCTGCAGAAAGGAGCAATTTCCATAGACCCCCATGTTAAAATGCCCAATTTTACAGCAGAAAAAAACATGTTTCTACCTCTGGCTCCATACATTTTTATTATCGATATAGTTAGATTCCACCTTCATGATTATGGATCTGTGAGTGAATTGTTTTCTAACACGACCCTTTTATTTATATTAGGTCTTAAAGTTTTTGCATAAATTAGGGCGTGGTCACTTTGATGGACACGTACATGCCTCACTGTCAGCTAACAGCAACTTGTCCACTCTGCTAGGCTACAACCATAGAGGCTACAACGTTATTTAGTCGTAGTTACTGTACTTGACCCTTTAGCTGTGTTTGTGGTGATTGTGGGAATATTGTTACAAATACCAGACAATTAAAATGTCGTGCTGTGCGCTTGAATGTACTAACAGAACTTCCAAGAAGTCTACTCTCAGCTTTTTTCGGTGATTAAAATGATAATATTATACATGTTAACCCCGTTAGCAGGTGTTTGTGTGCTTGTTAGCTTAGCTTGTTATGTAGCTTATTAGCCAGCTAAGGACGTAACCCTTTATACATGTGTATATATATATATACAGTTTAGTTTATGATTCAGCCTTGGGTAAGACTTTTATAGTCTATGGCTATGACGCCCATAATGCTAAATGGGAGCAAATGTTAAAAGGGGACCCAATTATCCCAGTGGCGGCCGCCGGAGTCCGCCGCCGAAGCTAACCGGAGCCGTAGCTAGCCCTTTGCGGCTCCGTTAGCTTCGGCCAGCGGCGGAGCCTGGCGTTATAACTGGAGATTAAGGAATGCAGCGAAACGTGGAATTGGTTCGCCTGCAGCCTTCTATAGTATTAGCTAAAGAAATGATGTTGAACAAGGCTTATTAAGCTGAACATCGCCACAATTGTTCTGCTATGTATCGGTACTTATTTTATTTTCTTAACGTGTGAATGACAAGCATTAAGAATAACAACAAATAGCTATTTATCTTGCATATTGTCTCGTTTGATTATGAATGTAACGTTTATATAGTGGAAGTACACTGTTTTATCAAAACCAAAGTGCCACGCAGTAACTTGGGAGGCCCATGCATCTATTTCAGCAGGAAATGTACAACCTAGATTACATTTACCAACACAGACTATATAGAAATATTTGTAAAAGTTGTTCATGCGTTATTAAGTGAATATGGCATTAACCCTCCTGTTGTCTTTGGGTCGGTTTTCATGTATTTTTGAATAACGGTTTCCTTCAGGTGATCCAGACAGGCTGGACCAGTGGGTGCTGAACATCCGGAGGAATACATGGACCTCCAACGTTTCTTCTCGCCTGTGCAGTGAACACTTTGAGAGTCATCACTTCAGCACGGACTCATGGCTACAGATCCTTTTTTTTTTTTAAATAACTTGGTTCCATTTGTGAGTGTAAATTGTTGTTACTAATTAAATACATGTTATACATCATACAATGCTAAATAATTGTTATGGCACAGCTTGCACATCAGTGATGAGTAATGTTCTTTTGATTAAAGGCCAAATTAAGATTTTGCCAGTTAAGTATAACATAGAAATCGAATTGTTTTGCAAACCATCACATTTCTCTTCAATTTATGCAAAGACTCTTTATCATAGATAGAGAATTGCCATTTCCCCCACATACTCTATGTTAAAAACAGATGAATTATATTACCTTTTTTTACATTATTTTAATAGCAATATTCATTCATCTGTTGTCATCTTATAACTTATTTATCTTAACAGCTATCACTGTAAAAAAAAAAAGGATTTAATGTCATTTTACTATACAATATTTATCTTTACATTCTGTTCTTGCATATGTCTTATTATATTTACGTGTAGGCTATATAGATTTCTGCCTGCACTAATTTATTATTCTTAATTTAATTTTGAATTTCTTTTATTGCTTTATGTCTTATATAACTATGTTGCATTGTTGGAGGAGCTCGGGACAGATGATTTTCATTGCCATTCCTACACTGTAGCCTACTGTATGTGCATATGACATAAATCCTTTGAATCTGAATCTTGGAAACACGTAATTGTTGAATGGATTAACTGCATAGTTAACATGTTGGCCCTCTATTGTCTTTTATAATGCACTCTTAAATTTAAAACAACATTATTCAAAAGAAAGTTGAATATCTACAGACCTCAAAAAGTTATTTTATGTGTTTTTGTTTATTATTTTTATTAGGGAAGGAGATGCCTGAAAAACACTGCAGTGCCCACCATTTTCTATTTCACCAATGGCAAAGAACAACAACCTAGAAGGAAAAGCAGGGTGAGTAACAATGACGAGGGAAGTGACAGTCCTCGTTCGACTGTTAATAGCAATGAGGAGGTTGCAGATGTAGACCATGGTAGTGGTGAAAACAGTCTTGCTGCTGATCAGAGCAATATCATTATGATACAAGGCACGCCTGAAGAAGCCTTTGTTGTTCCACATGTGGAGCATAATGACATTCCAACAGTCAATGCTTGTGAGGAGGATGTTGGTTTGGGTAGCAGCAGCCAACAAACAAAACAAATTGGAAAACAGGCAGACTCCGCCTCTGTTCACTCTTACACTTGGGCTTTAAACTAAGACGGGTCATACTGAATAGTTTGTGCACACATTTTTAACATGTGATCTTTCTTTCATGTAGGACGCTTGAGGGAAGTTGCAATGCCTCGGCCAATGGGATGTCTTCTCCACGTGAAAGACATTGAAGGCATCATTTATAACTTGAGACAATTTTCCAAAAGTTATGACTTGTATTGGCTTAGAGGCAGTAATGGATTACATCTAACACGAATCAAGATCATATAGAAAAAAAGGAAAGTGTAATCCTTAGATACATAGGAAAAGATGTAATCGGATTAGTTTGACTTTTTTTAATAATAGGGAAACTCAGGATTACAATCTTATTCAAAACCTAAAAAGAGCATATAGTGTTTGTTGTAAAATTATCAAATTGTATCTCTTCTCTGGAAGCGGTACTGTTCTGTAGGATAATACTTTCATTGTGAATCTGTACACCTACTGCCTGAATCTGCTTTATGGTATTATATTATACATTTAAGTAAACAAATCATATTAATATTTCTCTCCTGTGTTTATTTGCATTGCATTCGATATTGAGCTAATCCAAAAGAAAAATAAAGTCATCAGGTTACATTACTTTTATATCTTGATACTCACATGAAGTTACTGGTTGTGTTTTTGGTAAGTAGCCCTCCCAACCCTGTACATAAGTTATATCATTTTAATTACTGATACAGTTGTTGCACATCTTTAATTTATTTTGTAGTGTACTTAAGTCATAAAATGATTCGAAACCTTTACTTTTCATAAAATGCAAGATGTAACTTTCAATGGGTGTTTATCACATTTTCAATGTGAAATAGATCTGATTAAATAAAGAGTAAATGCACAATCTTAAATGTTGACATTTATCATTTTCCTATGCTTATTGTTAATGTAGTGGTGTTATAAACAAAATGTTGTCGTAAAGGAAATTAAGATGTTTTTTATTTGTTGACAAAAGATTTAAAGTTGATGCTCACAACATGTGGGAATATTTATGGAGAAAAATGTTTCTATTGTAAAACAAATATTTATCTGCATACTGAACAATTTCGAAACAATCTAAAAGGTATTATCTTCTGTGACGTTACGACCCTGTAGGGATTGCACTTCATAATTACATTCTATGGTATGCTTATGACATATTTGATGCCAAAATACATGGGATTAGGGGAGACCTTCTTGTTGTTTGCATTGTCACTGATAAATGACAGCGTAGTATTCATTTTCAAGATTTTGTGTTTTTAAACGTGGGACTCTTTTCAGACTGCTCCGGCTTGGGAAAAGATGTGAGCCTTAATGTGTAATGTTTTCTGTATTGTATGGTAAGCTTATCCCTTCATTTGATAGTCCCATTTGGATGTGATAGCTAACATTTTCAGTAAGCAGTAGACACAAGAAGTGAAAATATGAATGTAATTTATTTTCAATATTTACATAAATACAGAATTATTTTAACAAATAAAATAACAAAAAACATCATAACAAATACAAAATAAAAGGTTTGACAGACAGCCTGTGCCTGGAGAGCTACAGAGTCCATTGGGGGAAGGGGGGGGGGATGTGGGGAAGAGGAAGAGCAGCCATGTTAACAGTGTTATGGCTACAGATGTAATATCTAACTCAACATTAGCCATGACAGTCTGGGCTTAGCAAGGGCCTTAGAATACATACTCTAAAGCCGGCCAAATCCAAAAACAGTGATACTGACATTTTAGCAGTTCACAGTCTTTGGAGGTGGTCTTTCAGGCAGGCTAGTGACTTTAAAAAAATATCATTTCCCCCAGGGGTGAAATGAACTCTATCTCGCAAAAACAGCCCAGGAATGTCATGTCTAATGTTGGAGTGGTCAACAATGACACCATTTAGTCTATGAACAAAAGTAGCCATAACACTGTAAAGGCCCTGACACACCAACCTGATTTTGGGAGTCAGAGGCTGTCGGGCATTCGCGGCGCCTTAGTCAGGTTGGTGTGTCCCGCACCGTCGACCGTGACACGCCTTATTTGGACTGCCAGACCCGATGCATGGCCGATTCAACATGTTGAATCGGACCAAATAATCACTCTGATTGGCTGTTCAGCTAGCAAATCAGTGCATGAGAAGCGAAGCGGAAGTGAGGGACGTAAACAAACGATTTAAGAAGGCACACACAGACTGCTATTCATTTTCATCTCATCATGGCGATCTGGAATGATGCAAACGAAGACCTGCTCATCACCTTGATCCAGGAGAGGCCAGCTCTGTATGATATTACGGAGAAAAGATACTCTTCTTCTTCTCTGTCTTCCGGTTGTTGCCTCTTTTGAATGACGAATACACACTACCGCCGCCTGCTGGTAAGGAGAGTTATTGCCACTCACGCACTGAAGTCGGTGCGGTGTGTTCCCGTGCGACACATGGCCAAAACGCAGGAGAACACGGCCAGGCAACAGCCGACTTCAGCGTCGGCTAGTCCTCTGGTGACTGCTTGGTGTGTCAGGGCCTTAAGACGGCCTGTCCACACTACAGCTTCGACAGCTTCAAAAAAGATGGGTCTGTCTGCAGACCGCAGCAAGGAGGCGTTTCCTATAGGGGCGTTTCCTAACTTTTTTTATCCAGCTGCTTTTATAAATCCTCGCAGAAGAAGTCATTGTTCTAGTGATGGGAATTCCGGTGTTGTGTCACATTATGCCTCCCCGTCATGAAATGCCCCCCTTGTCACGGGAACGCGCATTTCTAAATGATACGTTTACGCCTCTAAATGGCACGTTTACACCATAGGTTTACACCTTAAAAATATGTTTAAAACGAAAAGTAAACGTTCAGGGTTTGTATTAATGGTAATATTCAGACTGTGAGTTGTTTAGTGGTAGCTCATAGTCTGATTCTTATGGTTTAACTTTCGCTCCGTATTTGAGATGTCGAAATTCATTCGTCACTTCCTTTTCAGTTTTTGTTTTTTTTAATCTTTTTTTTATCATTATTGTTACGTCCTGTCTGTATAAACGTGCTTTAAAATGTATTGTTTAATTTTACATAGTTGTCATCTAATAATCAAAATATGTTTACAAATGTTACATAGTCTTTGTCAGCATATTATTATATACGCTATGCGTACAAAATAAAAGTGTGACATTCATGAAACTTGCTCCATTTATTGGTGCCAGTCCTAGAACCATACCCTGAAAAATGCTTGACGGTGGGATTCATAGAAACCTCTTTTCCAATAAATGGAGCAAGTTTCAGGAATGTCACACTTTTATTTTGTAAGATAGCAAGGGGGGGGCATATCGTGATGGCCAGGCCTGTCATAAAATTCCCCCCCCCCCAAAAAAAGAGGTTTCTATGAATCTCACCCTCAAGCATTTTTCAGGCTATGGTTCTAGGACTGGCACCAATAAATGGAGCAAGTTTCAGGAATGTCACACTTTTATTTTGTAAGATAGCAAGGGGGGGCATATCGTGATGGCCAGGCCTGTCATAAAATGCCCCCCCCCCCCCCCCCCCAAAAGAGGTTTCTATGAATCCCACCGTCAAGCATTTTTCAGGGTATGGTTCTAGGACTGGCACCAATAAATGGAGCAAGTTTCATGAATGTCACACTTTTATTTTGTACGCATAGCGTATATAATAATATGCTGACAAAGACTATGTAACATTTGTAAACATATTTTGATTATTAGATGACAACTATGTAAAATTAAACAATACATTTTAAAGCACGTTTATACAGACAGGACGTAACAATAATGATAAAAAAAAGATTAAAAAAAACAAAAACTGAAAAGGAAGTGACGAATGAATTTCGACATCTCAAATACGGAGCGAAAGTTAAACCATAAGAATCAGACTATGAGCTACCACTAAACAACTCACAGTCTGAATATTACCATTAATACAAACCCTGAACGTTTACTTTTCGTTTTAAACATCTTTTTAAGGTGTAAACCTATGGTGTAAACGTGTCATTTAGAGGCGTAAACGTATCATTTAGAAATGCGCGTTCCCGTGACAAGGGGGGCATTTCATGACGGGGAGGCATAATGTGACACAACACCGGCTCCCGTCGTTCACTATCGGAAACGCCCCTATAGGAAACGCCCCTATAGGAAACGCCCCTATAGGAAACGCCTCCTTGCTGCGGTCTGCAGACATACTCTATTGTAAGAAGATGGTAAAGAATGACACCTATATTACACTTCAAACAAATAACTTTAAGGATTGATGTGCATGTTTGCTTTTTTCTTGCAATTAGGTGTGATCAGGAGTTAAACAGGTGTAAGTACAACATACCTGCCAGATTGCAGCATGTGCAGCTTGTCCAGGAAATACTAAAACACCCACTATTATGTTGCATCTTTCACTGCCATCTTCTAAATATCTTGAATCGGTTACAATTTGTCAACTGAACTAGAGTATGAAAAAAGTCGCTCAGGTCAACAATTTAAGGTTTTTAAAGTGTAGATGTTTTCCACCTCAGTTATCTTGACTTTTGCAAGGGTTTTCAGACCTTCTTTGTATTGTTTAGTGGTTTCAAACTTCTCTTCTCTTTCAAGCTGAACTCAATAAAAAGCTCCTATGCTTCCCCCACATACGTGTTTTCACTTGACTTCCCTGACCTCTTCTGTGGGGCTGGTCATATCTGATTTTGCTCCTAATTTGTCTCGGTGTGGAACAGGTTTACTTCTTGATAACCAATTGAACCCTATCTGTTTGCCGAGTTCAATCACATTGCATTTTGACACACAAAATCCAAGAGAATACATTGTTTTTTTTACATTTCTTTTTATATAATTTCATTGCAGGGCCTTTAACCAAGACCAGATGAAATAGTCTAGTGTTTTTTTAAAGTGAAAAGTTCAATTTTTGTCATAATATTTGCGTAGATGTCCAGCCAATCCATAGTTTGCCATTAACTTTTATAAAAAAATAATATATAACAACTACAAACCTGAACCAAAATCTGTAAGATTTATGAGTCTTAAAATGTTTTTCAGTACTTATCCTCCTGTGTGTGAGAAAGTAAAGCTGATTCTCATAAACTCTGATTGTAGCTGTTTGTGCAATCCCAGAATGATACAAAATCACTGGTATGCAAAGTCCCTCTCTTTTGTGAGAGAGTATGTTGGTGTTTGCTCCGGGTGGATTGCGTTATGTTTTGAGTTGCGTGCTGTGTTGCAAGCTAATCTGTATTTGGCTCGGATCAGGGAGGGTGTGGTGTGGAGGTTGTGGCCTCGCTTGATCCACTCAGGAGAAAGGTCAGGGTCATACTAACCTCCTGAGGCATTCCCGCACCTGTGGTAAACACATTCTCGAAAACATGACACAGTTACACAGGAACTAAATCAAGTTCTCATTATCAATTTGACATATATGACATATATACAAACTAAGGCAAGAGTAAAATACCTGCCCGTCCTTAAAATGCTGTTTGTTTGAAGCAACCTAAAATAAGGAATAACAAAATATTATATAATATTTTATGAACTATTTCAGTCAGCCTCTCTGTTTTCTCTCTTATATGGCTGGATTATTGCACTAATCTGTTACCACTATAATCCTCACTTCACTGAAGGCGATTGTAATTCTGAAGTCAGGTCTCAAATTAGCAAACATAGAATAGGATTAAATCATGTAAAGGTGTTAACCTCCTAAACCCCTAACTAAGGCTGGTTGTTGACCCTAATCACATGGCATGTATGTGCTTAATTCCCTAAATCTGTTTGAAAACCACATCTTCATGTACGTAGGTTTTAAAATTCCTGACTTCAAAAAGATTTTCTTATAAAATAAAAAAGAGCCATCTAAACAGCAACCAAGTGTTCTACTTATTTTTAAGTTTCCCTCACTCTACATCATTTATGTTAATGGTTAATCCAAGCAATAAATTAGACAACTTCTTAAGATGAATTTGGCCACCTTTCTATTATTTATTATTATTATTTAATTTATTTGTTACTGTCATAACACATTTTTTCAACAGATATTACAGTCTTTATTTTGATAATCTCTTCAACTGTGATTCTTAAGGATTACTGATATTGTTATTGACTTATGTACTAGTTTGAATGTGATTTGTCTTTGCTTTTAGGAATCATCTGTGTGTTACTCTAAAATAATAGTGAATGAATTGATGAATACACTACTTGCCATAGTTGAAAGCCTATTTTTACATTTATATTGTTGACTCTAAACAGAAGTTTTAAATTGTCTTTTATCTTCACTAGCACACAACTACATTTCATCTGTTGTGCCTTGATAACCTTCAAAGTGTTAGAGCTCTATAATGGAAAAAGTGATGCATGAAATCCTTAAGTTAATAACTCTTTAAAATATATAGTTATAAGCCTTAACCTACAACTAATTTATGAGAACTAAAGACAATTACACCATTGTTTTACATCAGTACTTTCTGTAAATGTAGCTGTGATTAAAACATTTAAATGTGGTTAAAATTGAAAACTGATCAGATTTCAGGTAGTATCAACTTCTCCTTACGTGACATGTTACCCTTTACAACAGCAGAGGACAGCTTTCAGCCTCTTGTCTGTAAATGCAGCCTTTGGCCTACATGCAGACATGTCAGCAGTTCAGCAAATGATCTGGATCGTGGTCATTAGGCCGTTGCCCTCAGTTGTATCTGTCATTTGACCATTTGACCTTTTGGCGATGTATGCGCATCCAGTGTGACTCCCACCTGAGTGACCTAGTCCTCGAAGGTCAAAGGTCAAGGCCTTGTTAGATATTTGTATGAAGATAGCCAGGGGTCAAGGACTGTGTTTGTCTGTCTGGTGACAAGAGAGGAAACAAGGGATAGGATTCCGGTAATAGGTGAAAGACGAGAGTGGTGATGAAAGGAGGGGTTATCTGGTTCTTCACAAAGCGTATCGATCTGTTTGTGTTTCAATGGGGTGAACGGGTTTGTTGGCCGCAGTCCCGGCAGAAGTGCTGAGGTATCGGTTGCATTACACAGTGGAAGTAAGGTGCAGAGGCTGCATTTAAATTAGGGTTGAAGAATTTGAGGTCAGCTTTTGCGGTCTCTTTTTGTAATAATAGCCCAAAAACACAGAGAGCTTGTGAACCAAATGAAAGGAGAACTTTCAAGTCATAAATCTTCAGCAACTGACCTACAAAGTGTGCTGGTGCTGCCCTCTTGTGGTCGTCTTGAAGTACTACCTTCTACATCCCCGTTGAAAAAAAAACACCTGTCATAAATTAAGAAGGAAATTCTACACATCACTTTATTGATGGAATTACACAGTATGGGATCTGGAGAATATAAAGTGTTGAGAAAGTATGTTCGGTTTGGTTTGTTTATTAGATTATTCTGACAGTAATCAAGTTTGTTAACTGATGCTGTATATACTTCATGGAGCATTTCATCACAACCACACACACAAAACAAACAAAAACAGGTTACGGTCAGTGTAGAGTAACTGCTGTAACTTCAACAGCAGAAAGAGCTTAAACCTTTAAATATCTGTGAAAGGGACACCAAGACTTTGTCTGAGGTTATCTCCGAAAATGTATATTAGGAATAAACAAATATGTGACCCTTCACTATATTTTTTGCATTATGTCAGAGGGATAAAAAAGTAATTCACAAACAGGAACAGTCAAGTTCATGTTATGCCTAAGTATATATACATGTGCATTTCTTTGGGATTAGTACATTTGGTTCATGTGATGTGAGAAGTGAAAATCCTTTAACACATAGCTGTTATACGCAAAGGTGATTTTTGTTTGATCTATTTCCCCA
Organism: Pseudochaenichthys georgianus; assembly: GCF_902827115.2. NCBI lineage: Eukaryota > Metazoa > Chordata > Actinopteri > Perciformes > Channichthyidae > Pseudochaenichthys > Pseudochaenichthys georgianus. The sequence continues at coordinate 25,586,064 of NC_047523.1, read as the reverse complement.
CTTCCAAATCCTCTCATATGTACACACACGCACACACACACACACACACACACACACACACACACACACACACACACACACACACACACACACACACACACACACGCACACACACACAGGCACACACAGGCACACAAATGCTCTTTCAGTGCTGTTTTGGATGATAATAAGGCGCTGATTGTCAGATGTTTTGGGGATCAATGGAATCTTAGATACACTCAAGTCCAACATATTCTCATAAATCTTATAAATAAAAATGGACTTAATAACACACAAAGTATTTCAATAATGACCTGAGGAGAGTATGTTGAACTATGTTAGAGGAATGCATTATATTTACAACAGAGTGATTGTTATATATCTGCGTCTGCAACATAATGGTGATTAAGCAAATGGCAAGCGTCTGTAACCAGTGGTAAGTCCCATCCTTTACATTAGTATGTGTAAAAAAAGTTAAAATCTAGAATACAATGTGGCTATATCTTTGAATGCTGTGGCATTGGCAGGAAAAAGATAAAACAATGGAATAAGGCAGATAAGTAAGATTGAATAGCACCTGACTCACACAAAATGAACACCAGCTTACCAGTTTAGGGGGCATGTACTCAGTGCAGTGGTAAACTTAGTGCAATTCATTAGAGACATAATGTTATCATGTTGTTGTGCATTAATCAGAAGGCTGCTTGGTCTCCGTGTTGTGGCTGTTAATGTTTCAATCTCCGGCTGTTTTAGCAAACCTCTGTCCCTCTCCTGTCACATGCAGGGAAATAGCACCATCGTATGAAAACCGCAAGTTAAGCCAAGTCAAAGACGTCAGCGCCCACAGGATTCCTTGCAGGTTAGGAAGGAGGAATCTTTATGTATATGTCCTCTTCATGCACACCTGACAGCGGCTTATGTGTGTTCGGAGATTTCCGGCTTTTAGCGTTGTTGGAACAGGTTTCCTGAGATAGGGAGAAAAACATCAGAATTCCACCTTTATTACCAGGCTCATAATGTAAAGTTGATACAAGTTAAACATACTGAAGGTCAGCAAAACAAAGATTTTCGAGGGGTGTTAAGTTACTATTTCATGTAAAATTCAATGTCTGAGCGTTTTGTCTTACGTAAACATGTCCTCATCTTCAATGGTGGCAAGCCAAAAGCTGTAGGAGTTAGCATAGTAGTTGCAGGTTCCACGACCGTGACACTCGATGAAGGGAGCACTGCGGAACTCCTCCATACAGGAACCAGGAGACGCCAGAGCCTGGCCAGAGCCCTCTGCACCGGCACTGGTGTGCTACAATAACACACCAAGAAAACTGCTTACTAACCAAATTAAACACATTTTGAAGACAGTTATTGATTGATGTTTTAAAGACAGAATGTTTAAATGCAAAGAAAATGTTCTTCACTGACACTTTAATTCTAGATTTGTGATTAACATGTGTGTTCTGACGTTGGCAGGAAACATGAAGAAGGTTAGAGAGATTTATATTTACATTAGCTGCTCTCCATCTACTATTCCTCCTAATTGTGTAATTACAAAAATTGACCTCAAAACAAAATAACAAAAAAAATGTTTCACAATGTGTGTGAGCACTTCTTTCCACACGTTCCTGAATCATTGCTCCTCTGGCTTGTTTGAAGTATTGGTGGTGCACGGGCAAACCGAATGTATTCTTGAGATCAGACACTGTCTGTCTTACCATGACGAAAGAGTATCCAATCCAGAGAGAGTCCCAGCCATGGGGGCATGATGGGATCATGATGGTCTGACTGTGAACTGCTATCACCATGGCTGGAGCTTCACACACAGAACATCTGTCCACACACACACAGGCACACACAGGCACACACAGGAACAAAGTATGTTAAGGTCAAAAGAGTATCAAACATTTGCTTTGCCAATTAACATTTAGTTAGAAGGTACAACATTTGCCCAAATTAACAGGACTTCCGGTATAAACCGTGTAAAGTTCTCGTCTTTTATCAGAATACAGATCCAGAGACGGTTAATCTGTTGGTTGATCAGAAGATGATAACCCTGTACACCTCTAAACGATAGAAATGCTGACAAACCTGCTGATGAAGGGTTTGATGCCTTGACCGGTGATAGGTGCCATGTTCATGGGCATTGGCTCAGGGGAGGTGAGCCAGTAGGAGTAATCGTTACGGGAGGCAAAGTTGCACACATTGTTGATGTTGCAGAACAGGAAGGGCATGGGGCTGAACTTCCTCAGACAGCTACCGGCCGTACCTAAAACACAGAGCGAGTAGACATGTCATTTATCCCAAAAACCTTTGTGATTGCCTTTATCTTACTCCTTTATATTTCCCTCTCTTGCTGTGTTATTTACCCAAGTCCTGTCCATGTGAGCGTTCGTTGCCTTGTACGTAGAGCAAGGAATAGCCGTCATATATGAGCCGGGTTCCTTCAGGACAGGTTGGAACCTCCACCGTTTGGCTGTGGCGGGTTACCAGGAACCCGTGATCCATGGATGAGGGCCCGGTGTGACCAATTTGACCTGGAACACCATCAGGTCCTGGGGGGCCAGGGTGTCCTCTGGGTCCTAAAGACATCAGGTGATTAATGAGGAATGACAGCGACAAGAAAGCAGTTCTTACCCACACCATTCATCCCGATTTGTGTCTCTCACCCTGTGGCCCTGGAAGACCAGAGTTTCCTTTGGATCCAGCCTGACCATTATATCCAGGAATGCCATCTTCACCTTTTGGCCCTTGAACACCTGTCACACCTGAGAGAGAAAGAAAACGGCAATATAGAATTAGGAAAAATGGATAGGGAGGACAAATGAGCAGGTGACGTGGTTGGGATACACAATTTTAAGCAAAACGTCACCTTGATGTCCTTTTTGTCCAGGGAGCCCATATGGCCCCTGGGGACCCGGTATGCCCTGAGGACCTGGAAACCCAATGTCTCCTTTGATGTAGGTGTGAGGGCCAGGGGGACCTGGGGGGCCATCAATGCCTGAAATATACAGTCTAGTGTTTAGACAACGTTTTTCAGATGATCATTTTGGTTCTGATATGATTTGTAATATATGTTATGATTTCTGTAATTGAGACAGAGATAGTTTTGAATATAAACAGACTGAAGCGTTTCCCCTTTATATTTACCCTTCTCTCCTTGGAATCCATTGTCTCCAAATTCTCCTTTGAATCCAATGTCACCCCCTTGACCCCTTGTACCTAGAGTTTGCATTCAATAAGAGTGTATTTTAACGTTTGTATTGTACTCACATTCCTTTCAAAATTCATAAAGGCAAACACACGTAAAGTCATAGACTTTCACATTGTATGTACCTGGGAAGCCAGGGACTCCCTGCAATCCCCTCTCTCCCTTCTGTCCAAAAAGACCTGGAAGGCCATCTTGTCCCTGTAAAACAAACACAAAGTGTAATGAAATCAGGACTGACGTGCACAACTAACACAACATGTACAGTAAAAAGTCATGGGCAACGTACAGGGAGTCCAGGAGTTCCAGCATCACCCTTATGTCCCGACTCTCCCTGGAAACCAGGCTGACCCTGGCCTCCTTTGTCTCCCTTAGGGCCCCCTCTGCCTGGCCCACCAGAGGTCCCTGGTACTCCTGGAGATCCTGTTTGAAAAAGTTAAGAAGACGAATAAAACCATAGATAATGTTATTCTATTCAATATAATATGCCTACATTTAGGAGGTTCTCATCAACATAATACATGTTTGGTCTGTCATGTGTATGGCATACCTGTTACTCCGGTTTGTCCTGATGCTCCCGACTCTCCCTTAGGGCCCTCGAGGGAGTTACCTGGGTACCCCGTCTCGCCTGTCTCGCCCTGGGGTCCGTGTGAGCCTGAAAGTCCCTTGTCTCCTTTGATACCAGAGACGCCAGGATGACCTGGAGTGCCAGGGAAACCAGGACTGCCTTTGTCACCTGGAGAGGGAGAGAGGATGCCACATGATGAAACTCTGATTGAGTGACGGAGGGAAGATATGGATCTTTGTTGCAAAGACACTGACCTGTGCCACCAAGCACTCCAGGAGATCCAGGGAAACCTTGGCCAGATAAACCTGCAGGAGGAGGGGGGAGAAAGCACCTTACAGTAAGTCTCTACAAAATATTTATTAGTGGGGGTCTGCAGAGGAAAACAACTTAAATCTACCCCTTGTCTGCTGATATTAGTTGTTATATATTACCATAATAGGAGAATGCACTGCTACCGGAACCCCTGACTTTAGGTGATGGGTGGTGTTTGACTTAATCAAGTGTTTGTGTTTTCCGGTAAAATGTGCTTGCACTGGTTAAGAGTGCTTGTATGAAGCTTAATTCGAATATCCCGATGCAGAGTATGTATGATATTAGATGAGGCTATTCTATGTGAAAGCGTATCAACAAACAAGGAAATTGTTTAGTCTCTTCTTAACTCCCCAACACTAACCTAGGTCTCCTCTTTCCCCTGAGGATCCTGGGATGCCATCTATTCCAGGATCTCCCTTCTCTCCAGGAACACCAGGAGGTCCTTGCAAGCCGCCTTCCCCTGAAGGAGAAGATGTGATGTTTACCATTTACCAGGATGGCAGAGTTCTTACAGACAAATCCCAGTGAACAAAAAAACTGATCACATTACTGATGATTACAGTGATTGATGTTAGCATTTGTCAGATTAGTTTAATGAATAGATGATGTTACTTACCAGGGCGACCATCAGGACCAGTTTCTCCTGCAGACCCCGACAGCCCAGGAGTTCCCTTCTCACCTGGTCTACCTGACTGACCTGCAAACACACACATGGACGCACACACACACACACACACACACACACACACACACACACACACACACACACACACACACACACACACACACACACACACACACACACACACACACACACACACAAACACACCAAAATATTATCCATCTATCCAGTGTTTAAGACTTATAGGATAGAAGAAACAACACAGACTGAAATCTGACCTGAATACCCGATGCTTCCCTTGTTGCCCTTGGTTCCTTGCAGTCCTGCCTTGCCGGACATCCCCTCGTGACCCTTCAGACCCCTCTCTCCTGCAGTTCCTGGGAATCCGGGCTGGCCTGTCTGACCCTGTGAGAGTTGAGGAGAGGAGAGGAATACCATGTAAAGACTAATAAGACACTGATCACTAATGAGGAACAAATTAAATTTGCAAAACTATATACTAAATTGCATTAATACCAACAAACAAACTAAGGCTGAGTAGTTTTGAAATAATTATTCTAACATTACAATTCTTATTTTCATTAACAAGACCTATTGAAATAATGATTGTTGCAGGGGTCTGTACCACACAAAGATGGTTTCTTCAGTCTGTATACAAGTTGTATGTCTAGAAGTATATGCAGCAACGATTTTGAATTTCGTGTTGAGTATATTTTGCAGCTCTTAGTTTACATTCATTCTTCTGTACATTGTAGGTACAGTATATTCATAGGTTGTGTAACATTAGAACATTTTAGTAGCTGTTGGTTTTTACATTATAAGAGTTTTGATTGTGATTATTTTCCTAGGTGTTTCATGACCACCCAAGCCTGGCAAGAGCTACAACTACCAATGGCGAGTGTTAACAGGATGGGCAGTTAAAGGGATAGTGGAAATTGAACCCCAAATAGTTTCGTTTTAACTTATATACAAGCATAATTACGTACCAAAACAATCACACCTGATTAAAAAAATATAATAATTGCCTTACGCATGTTAGAAGCACTTTATTGCAGCTTCCCTGAACTTTTTTAGAAACGAAATGATCGATTCAGCCAAACCGGAAGTGAGGAAAACTCAGGAAGACGAAACGATAACAAACCATGGCGTCTATGCAGAATGAACGTGGAAGGGCAAATATACCAGACAAAGAAAAGGGTTGTACGAGGTATCCAGTGATGATAGCGAGTCAGAAACATCCTCTCGGCTTTCCTGCGAAAATGTAGTTTTAGGAACTGAATCTGAATCCGGTTCAGTAAGCGACGATGGTGAGAATATTGAGCCAGACGATGGACCATTACGTCCTTATTTGTTCGAGCCCGAGCCCGAGGTGATGGAGTTAGTTCACGGCATGGGCAATGGCGAGGATGACCAGGACCAGGCGCCAGATGATGCACCCCTACACACAAATAATCTTGACTGGTAGGTCCCTAAGCATAGCTCACGCTAGGCGCTATATTATATATTGCAAAAGTTGGCATGCATGCACTGTAGGCCTATGGCTATGCCCGAGGATGACTGCATGTAGGGTACATTTCATAACATACCAGGGTCAGGTTCACATAAATTATCTTGTCACATTTATTATTGTATATGTAACAGCCTTATGGGCATTAATTACATGAATACATTTAAATGAATTGTATACTAGCATGATATACAGCTAGAGCCAATCGGTCTTTTGACGTAGTATGGTCCTAATCCTAGGCTAGCCAGGCTGCCTGTCAAGTGTAGGCTGTACTCACAGTACTGTTAGTCTATCATGTCTATATGATGACTGTAGTGTACACATTCGACACTGTGTACCGGATTATCGGATGACGAGGCCTCCGGTCGCCTAATCGACAGGCAATAAATGGCGTTGTACACAATGGTACAGGCTAATGATGCATTAAATCAGCCAGAAAACATAATAAAATACTCGTGCCTCGTCCAATGTTTGTGCCCGTCTTCCTTTGTTTTCGTCATCACCCGAAGATTCCCGAAGTATTTCGTTTCATTGAGAGGGCGTGGTCGGGAGCAGTAAAATTGAAAATAAAATGAAACTAGGCGCATGAAATAAAAAAAAATGGTTTATTATGCTTATTTTTAATAAAAATACATAAGTTAAACCAAAAATTCGCGGATTTCCACTATCCCTTTAAATATAGAGAGCCACAGTATAATTTTTAGCTCCTTTTCGTACATCTAGTGTTCTCAACCATAATATTTATTATAGCCAATGATTACCTTTTCTCCTGGAGTTCCTGGGAGCCCAATACCTGGGTCACCACCTGTTCCCTGGTCACCTTTCTGTCCATCTGTACCTCTGAATCCGGTATGTCCTGTTGTACCAGTATCTCCTTTAGTACCCTGTGGACCAGACAGACCTGCACAAACACACACATTTTGATTTTCCCTTGCTTGAAATACTCTCAATACAGCTGTTTATACTTCAACTGTTGCTGGACAACATTTTATGTTTGTACAAACATTTCAATGACACACATTTTGTTAGTTTCATTTGTGCAATCTTACCGGGGATTCCCATCTCTCCTACAGTGCCTTTCTGTCCAGATTGTCCGAAATTGCCCGGCTCTCCAGGAAAACCAGAGTCTCCTTTCTCCCCTGAGACAAATCAGTGAGAGTCATGGATCAATATCTAATTTATTTGTGCTTTATTTTTACTGGGTGATGATGAAGCAAGTGTAGAGAATGGACTGAAATTAGAGTTAATTTGAATAGGACATATAGAGATGGTAAACCAATGTCTGCATAGTTTAAATATCCTATAAAGAAATGTAAAATATGTTGAGGTTGCTGTTCATGTGCTCACCTGGTTGGCCAGGTGATCCAGACTCTCCATTTTTGCCTGACATTCCAGGGTTACCAGGAAGTCCTCGGTGGCCTTTCTCTCCAGTGCCCCCAGTGTCACCTGATAGGAACATTAATGAAACATCACATTGACATATTTCTTAAACAATGGGTAAATGGAAAGAATTAACGACGGAACTGCTTGAAATGAATCAACGCATATTCTCTCATTGAGCAAAGGGCCAGTATGTTGATTTTCACCTCTGTTTCCAAAGTCTCCCTTATCCCCCTTCATGTGCTCCATGTCCACTTCACTCATGTTTCCAGGAGGACCCTGCAGACCTCGATCTCCCCTCTCTCCTTTGAGTCCTGACTCTCCAATACTACCTCTTGGCCCAGTAATACCTGGATCACCTGAGAGCAACGGTAGAAAGATATTGTTATTTCTGCTAATAAATCTTTCTATTTAAACTTGTAAAGCATCATCTGTATGACCAGTATTATGAAGGCTGTAGAACAAACTATACTTAGATAAATAGAAAATAAGGTTTTGCTTACCTATCAGTCCATGAGATCCAGACGTACCAGGTGGTCCAGGAAATCCTGGTATTCCCGGTGTCCCTATGACACCCATTTCACCTTTAATACCTGTTTGACAAAAAGACACATTACTTCCACAGTAGTAAGAGCAGTGTGTGCTTTAAAAAGGCAAAATGAAACATTGCTATTAATTAATGAAGGTTGTAGAAATGTACTTGTTTATGATAGTATAAGGAACTGACCTTTTTTCTGTGTGTGCAAGTGCTACAATTACAAAACAAGAAAAATACAACAAAATCACACATCAGTCAATCTCACCTTGTGTTCCAATGAGTCCTTCCCTGCCAGGTAGACCTGTTCGTCCAGGCAGTCCTTTATAGCCTGACGTTCCTGGGAACCCGGGTTGTCCCTTCTCTCCCTGAGGCCCCGGCATGTCCAGACCAGGAGAACCGGGGTAGCCATTGTCTCCCTTTGCACCTCCTCCACCTATTCAGCATGCACACACACACATATAACACCATACATGAAGTCAGGTGAGGCAAATGAGGGGTGTGTTTCAGTTTCACATTCTGAAGGTGAATCTGGAACATCTCACATGTTACAGAGAACATTGTTTCTTTCAACTGTCTATTCAAGTGTCCATGCAATCACAATACCAGGAAACTGAAGGAACTATAATTAATGAAGGCATTATTAATCTTATAATTTACACCTGTACTTTTCCCTCAGGGACATGTCTAAATGTTTGGATGCCGGAGTTTGTGCTTACCATGTGGTCCAGACTCTCCAGCTGGTCCTGGTGGTCCGGGGGCTCCGGGTGAACCTTTACCTGGAGAACCTGGCACGCCGACCAGTCCAGGAGGTCCTGGGACTCCCACATCACCTAATTTTGACCAGAACAAAGAAAAACAATGTTGTACTTGCTACAGGAGATGGGCATTTTAACTCTGTGGCATGGACTACATCCAACCAAGCTTAACACCAGCACTGTTGTAAGCGTGTTGCAGTACCTTGGATTCCCTGATCTCCCGTAGGTCCTGTCTGACCTTCTAGTCCAGGAATACCAGGTCGTCCAAAGCCACCCTTATCTCCCGGGAAGCCAGTAATTCCTGGTTGGCCTTGCAAACCTTTTGGGCCTGGAAGACCTCGCCCTGGCTCACCCTGCAGAGTAAACATATAATCTCTGATTTGCATCTCCACTCTCCCAACAGTTATTTTACATGAAATACAATGCTCCCATTTAACCATGTCCATACGTTTTGTATTGTATAACAGAGCTGTTGGAAGCACTCCGATAGACTTGTCTAATGCTCTCTCATGTTCCTAAAATCAACTCATCAGAACCAGAATACCTCAGGTCCCTTCTTGAGTCACTTTCACATTGTGTGGCAGCACTTACCTTAATATCCAACTGTATGAAATTAAATTAGGATCAGAATACATATACAGAAAAATACACACTTTTGGTCCAGGTCTACCACTTTGTCCAGTCAAGCCATCCTGTCCACCTCTTCCTGTCTCTCCTGGTAATCCTAGAGCTCCTGGCATTCCATTGATTCCTAGAAACATGGTCAAAACATTTCCTCTTAGTGTTATCCTGTTAATGTACAAACACTTCTGTGATGCATCAACAGATTTGAGGAATAGGTCAAACTTTTTTCACTTTTGTTTTAAACTATTCCTTTCTTTTTGCATTTACTTTTAATATTTACTTGCACTATATTTTTTTGTTTTTCTGTAATATTGTGTTGCACTGTTGGAGAAGCCTGTGACCTAAGATGTTCATCAACATAACTACTTTGTAGCTATGGTTGTATGACTAATAAAGAACCTTGAACCTTGAAACATGGAGTAACATACCTTTAGGACCAGTTGGGCCAGGTAATCCAATCCCCTGGGGTCCATATTCACCCTTCTGTCCTGGGAAACCGGGCAACCCTCGATCTCCCTGAAGGCCTCTGTCACCTGCAGCCAGCACCAAGACACAAGGTAAACCGGACCACTCGCTAACAATCAGCACATATATGTGATTCGTCAGAATTTGTTTAGTTTTTTCTGTAATAAGGTTGCTGAAACTCTGCTCCTCCACCCAATTTTAAACATATGTAATTGATAAAACACACGCTTAAGTTCATTGATTGATCCTGATACAAGCAACTTATTTCAAATAATGTATTAAGAATACCTTTTATAGGTGTCTAAATGAGTTCAAATGAAAACATGTTGACTGGTGTTGCTGCTCACCTTGAAGTCCAAGAATGCCAGTTTCGCCGTGTGCTCCAGGTACTCCCTGAGGTCCAGGAGTGCTCTCACCTTGACCTGGCTCACCTTTAACACCTGGTGAATGCAAGGTTTATGTTATAAATGAATTCATGCTCATTAGGTTTGTATTTATGCATTATCAGAGAGACTTTGTACAGATGTGCATTTGAGATTGAAATGTCCGACTATATGAGTTCTCTCTGTGGATATCTCATGCCTACCAAGTTGTCCAGGAGTTCCAGGAGTTCCGTGCCTTCCATGACTGCCTTTCTCTCCAGACTCTCCCGCTCGACCGAAGCCAGGCTGGCCCGGTGGGCCCCTCTCTCCTGGAGGCCCGATCAGACCAGGGTTCCCATCTAGTCCACGGTCACCCTGTATGCCCTCCCTGGCCTGAAATAAATTAACCGATTGTCAAATATACTTTGATTTGATGTTGACAATACATTTATTGACAAAATGTTAATCTAGTGGAGCTGTCCTAATATTCTATATTTTTCGAACACACACACTTACCGATTCTCCTTTGTGGCCTTGTACACCAGGGAAACCATCTCTCCCCGGCAGTCCATCCAGGCCGGGCCTCCCTGGAGTACCAGAAAGACCAGGTAGACCTTTCTCTCCTTTCAACCCATCAACTCCAAGAACGTCCCCTGGCTCGCCAACAGCACCAGTGGCTCCAATCCACCCGGGAACACCTTGAGAACCCTGCACACCAGTTGATTAAAATATATCTCAACCTCAATTAAATGAAGGATAAACTCTAACAACAATTTTTCCCAAGTGTTGCAGACATTATTCTACTTACAGGAGTTCCAGTTTGTCCAGAAGAGCCAGAGGTACCCTTTTGTCCCTTCCCTCCTACTGTCCCTGGAGGCCCTGCCAGGTGAAAATGGAAAGTTGTACATATTTCATACTCAATATTCATTATTGTGGGTGTCAAAACACAGAAACATATCCAATCAGTAAAGATGTGTACAATGAAACAAGCTGTGGTCCCAAGTCCTCAGATGGCCATGGAAATAATCATATTAAAGGTAGGGTAGGTAAGAATGGAGAAACCAGCTTGAGTGCGCTAGAATTTGAAAGTATGCATCGGAAAAAAATCTGCTCCTTCCTTCAGACTTCAAATCAAATCAAGTTTTATTTATATAGCACATTTATAAACGATTTTTGGTCGAGCCAAAGTGCTGTACATATAATAAAAATAGCCTACAGTAGAGACACTTTACAGCAAATACAACAGCACAGATTGTTCAGAATATCAATATGAGAAACACTTCCTTACAGAGCCCCTCCTCCAACACACACGAACTGGCACATGACCAATGAGGGCACGAGATAAGTTTGTGCACAGATGGAAGGCTGACAGGCAGGTAGCCCATCCAGTTATTTTAGCCGGGCCGGCTCAGATGATTGGTCGTGCTTTTTACAGCGCCACGGCTTCCACAGATGACATTTGTGTATGTATTTATTGTCAAAGCATTTAATGTATTCATTGCTATCGGGATGTTAAGAGCATTCCATGGAATATAACAAAAAGTGTTTCTGAAGTGAATTACCTACCCCACCTTTAAGCTCATGGCCCCAATACATTTTTTGCTAGACCCCGCCGTTTATTTTCAATGTGACCAAATTCACTCACCCCGATCTCCTTTAGGGCCGTGTGGGCCAGGTAATCCAGGTGAGCCGGAAGCTTCACATTGAACACAGGTATCTCCTATGTCACCTGAAAGGAGAAACATCAGTTTAAAGATGCAAATGTGCCTAACATGTAGTCTAACTGCAGAAGTAGTACGTTTGGCTACTAAGGTACAACAACATCTCAAAGAAAGAAGCTGCATTTTAATCTTTTCATTTATTGATGTCCTGTATTGATAAGCATTTATTGTTGAGATTCCTACCTTTCTGTCCTAATTCTCCTTGTAACCCTGGAGGTCCAGCTGGGCCAGGAGCTCCTTTCTCATTGTTGCATTCATTAGGGTCAACTGTGTAGACACATTAGGTTATAAAAACATTTGTAGGTTAACACTATTGTTGTCAATTATTGAAAAGATTGTTATATTCAAAAATAAGGCATACGTGGTGGTCCAGCTGGTCCAGGGAGTCCAGGGTTTCCAGGTTGTCCCGGAGGTCCAACGAGAGACTCTCCATCCAGTCCCCTGTCTCCTTTCTCTCCAAAGTGTCCTTTCTGTCCCGTCTCTCCACGAGGCCCCTCATTGTGCCGGCCTGAAGTAAAAGTCATCGGAGCCAGTTAGGTTGTTATCCAGGTTAGCGTGTGTCTCACTGACATATTAAGCCTTAATGCAAAGTCTTTATATTATTATAGAAATATAATGTCATTGTACCTGGAGGACCTGCCTCTCCCTGAGGACCAGGAAAACCTGTGGATAAAGAGGAAACCAAAATGAAAAATATATATATATCATAACATGTAAACTGATCCAAGGTAGGTGTTTATTCATATGAATAACTGGGGCATACCATGGCCTTACATTACCTTTTACTCCTTGGAACCCTGGGTTACCACTTGGGCCGGGAGGACCAGGGGCACCATTACCCTGAAATGACATAATAACAAACATTAAGGATGCATGGCCGTTGATTAAAATGATGTTTTGTACACCAATCCACCTAAACTAAGAACGGTTGACAGCTTCATTTCTTACCTGTCATTATTCTTGGAATGCACACACAATAGAAAATATAGATATTCTTTGATTTGAACAACTGAAGAACACAATCACACACTACAGTCACAACACACTATTGCAATGTTACTCTTATTCAAAGGCATTTTAGAATTGTGCTCTATTAAAGAAGTAAAAATAGAAATAGAAAAGGCAAATAAATCCTGACTGTAAGGAATAAACTTAACACCAGGATGAAAAGTAGTGTTTTACTTATCGCTATATTTAGTTGAACACACTTTGCCCCTCTGAGACCACCAAACATCACTGAAGGACGTGTATGTGTTTGGTAAGATGTGTCCTCTGATGCACCCTTAGCCACCCTCGACAGTGATGTCACAGAGTGCTGCGAAATCCTTGAGTACAATTCAAAATCACTGTTACAGAGTTAAAAATTAAACTACTAGTGGTCAACAAAAAACAAAATGTTGGGTTTTAACTTGTTCTTTAAGTCGCACCTTTTGAGAATCACTGCCAATGTAAATGTAATGCTATTAAAATGTGAAGGTATTTAATATAAAACCATGTCATATACAGCATATACCATCCGTGTAATTGATGTTTCTGTTAAAAGTGATTTGTGTAATACCAACAACAGGTGTCCTTTATAGAAGCTTCAGGCCTAACTTACGCGAAGTTATCCGATGCACTTTTCTCAAACTAGTCATGGAAGATATTATAAACCGGTAAAATCAGTCTATTGCCCCTTTAACATGGTCTCACATTTAACTAAATAAAAATCTGGTGACATCTGCTGGTAGTTTCTAGACTTACATATCCTGGCGGTCCTTTTTCTCCCTTTTCACCCTGAAACAAGAGAGAGTTTAGTATTTAGGATGACTTCAGGAAATTTCAAGTATTGGACTTGAATATCTGCAAAGTACGTAAAAGTTGCAGTAGTTACCTGGGAACCAGTGAATCCAGCAGTTCCAGGAAAGCCTTTTTCTCCCTGTATTAAAGTATGTTGGTAGTTTAGCAATGAATATTTCAAAAATAAAACAAAAGCAAACAAGAGTTGGATGGTGGAGGCCAATAGGTGATAATACAGTAAGTTGTATTTACCTTCGACCCATCATATCCACCATTGCCAAATGTTCCCTAAAATGACAGGAACACTTACTTTAATGGGTTAAGTTTTCACATACTTTTTTTCAAAAATGTATTAAAACATTTAACCATCCCATAGAGAGATATTTTTGCAACTTACTTTTGATCCAGGAGGGCCAGCTTCACCTTTGATACCATTTAGATGAGGGACGCAAAAGCCCTGCAAAGGAAATTAATCAGAAGTCTCAAAAAAGTAGAAAAGTTTGACCTAAAGATAACAAACAGCCTCTGTGCACAGTAAAGCATACACCACAACATTTGAATGCAAATAACTTACTTTGTTTCCTTGGTCTCCCTTAAGTCCTCTTTCACCCTTTAGGAATAACAAACATAAACACACTCAGAAAATATCACAAAATCCAAATCATCAAACATGTAGCAATCGTGGTTTATTCATCCACGAAAAAGCTACATTTGTATTCAGTTTTGAAAGGGCTGAGTGAGTACCTGTGGTCCAGGTACATGCACTGTGGGACGTCCTCCTTCCACTCCCAGTGTTGTCCCAGGAGGGCCGGGGGGGCCACGAAATCCTGGATCACCCTGCACACAGACGGCAATGATCACCACAACTTCCACAACCAAATACATGTTTAAAGTAATAATACATTAACCATTATTCACAAAATGTAATTGAAATACAGTAGGCTAGTCATTTTGTGAAAACCGAATTAAACTCGTGAAATAAATATGAATTCCCGGTAAACAAACTTATTGAAATCCTCATTTGATTAAATAGTTATTACAAGACAGCATTAAAAATAATAATTCACAAACCCCCAACATGTCCCTTGTCTCAAAATATGTATGTTTCACCCAGCATGTATACAGTAGCAGGAGCAACCTTATTAACTCTTTATAATACAGTAATATCAAGGTAAGAGATTGTAATATATTTGTTATTCAAAGGTAAAATATAAAAATTAGATAACCTCAAAATAATCAGGTTAATTATTAAATGAATAACATATTTTAAATGCAAGTATTTCTTCCTGAAAACACATGGTAGCCCAGATATTACTCCATTGCTAATGTTTTATTACTGAACCGTAAACTTTAAAAAAAAGAGAAATTCTCACCTTCTCTCCTTTCTCACTCACAAAGGCCAGCTTGTCACCCTACAGAGAGGTACAAAACAGTTCCTATAAGATCTCACCTGGGAGATAAAAGTCATTAAAGGGTGGATATTTTTTACAAGTGTAAAATCATTTTATTGATTAGTCTTACCTTCTCTCCAGGAGGGCCAGGGGGGCCAGAATCTCCCTGTAAACAGAAACATAATTAGTAAACACACTGATAAATTAATCAGCCACCATTATGTGCACATTTAGAAATCTACACAGATTCAACTTCATTTTGTTGTGCTCTTTCCAATTAAAGATAATCATGGGTCTCTGTATACCCGATATTCCATAACTTTGACTCACTTTGGGTCCTTGAAAGCCTGTTCGTCCGGGAGGTCCAACTGGTCCAGGAAATCCACTTGTTCCCTGGGAGAGAAAGACGAGTTTGGGAACCGCATGGGTTTAAATGGAAACTCAAATAACACTGTTTCTGTCTTTCTCATTTTCTTGCGACAGACAGCAAAAACACACACAAACAAACTTACAGGTAGTCCAGGTGTGCCAGCAAACCCTTTGTCTCCTCTCGAGGGAACAATCCCGATCACACCACCAGGGTCACCCTGTAGGAGAGAAGATACATGGTTTTGAAGTTGTAGATGGGAAACATTTAGATATTAAAAATGTTAACAATTCACAAATCAAAGCTGACCTTCATTCCAGGAATTCCTGAGA
Organism: Pseudochaenichthys georgianus; assembly: GCF_902827115.2. Classification (NCBI taxonomy): domain Eukaryota; kingdom Metazoa; phylum Chordata; class Actinopteri; order Perciformes; family Channichthyidae; genus Pseudochaenichthys; species Pseudochaenichthys georgianus. The sequence continues at coordinate 25,570,163 of NC_047523.1, read as the reverse complement.
TGCCCTGAGAAGAGATTAATATAGTTATGTATCTATACATCTTCTGATACATTTGCCAAAACAATATTTATGCAGCTTTATTGAAAATTCTGATGGGTTTAATATATTTTACACAGGAGAGGGGCAATAACTGAAATATTTACTGGTCAATTGGTGGTTGGTTGTTAAGAGAATCAAGTTTGCTTACGGGAGGTCCTTGAAGACCGGGAAAACCAGAGGTGCCATCCAGTCCTCTATCTCCCTGAAACACAAAACACCAAGTCAGAAGGTTCAAACAGTGAACAGATCCGATTCAAAACACAGTATAATTGTTTGTAGTGGCTTACTTTGGTCCCATTGCATCCTGGGATACCTTGCGAACCGGGTCCACCTTCATTTCCATTAATGCCCTGAGAGCAGGAGTGCACAAATACACAATTTGAAACAGTTTACATTTAGTGATATAGTCTCCACAGCTTCCCAACTAGTCTCTCTCTGAACAACTAAACTCCCCACAGACATCACCCAACAGTACAATGTAGCACCTATAACACCTCTTCCTAAACCATGTTATTTAGAGGTATTACTTTTAAGTTAATGTGGGTGATTTGACCGTACTGTCACATTGCAGGATGTGACACAGATCAAAGGAACTTACCGGTAGTCCGGGGTTTCCTGGGAAACCTGGCAGACCAGAAGGACCCTGCAGGATGACAACCATATCAGCGTTGCTGAGTCATGACAAAACATAACCAATCATTTGTGGAATAGAAGTCTGTCTCATATACTGTATGAAATCATACTGTATGTCATAATTAAGTTGGTTAGTTACTCACCCTCACTCCTTTCAGCCCGGGAGCTCCAGATTCACCAAAAGTGCCCTAACAGAAACAAATCAGGATCATTATAATAGAGAAAAACATGTTTTTAATCTTAATTGAGAAATGTGTGTAAAATTAGTTTACAATGATACATGTGTTGACTGGGGGAGAACAATTTGGTCAGGTAAGGTTTTTACGGTTAAACATTTATTCTGTGTGTGTGTACTGACCGTTGGGCCCATTGGTCCAGGAGGACCTTCAGGTCCATGCATCCCTGGAAATCCCATATTACCCTGAAGACCATTGAATCCACGCTCACCCTGTGAAGCATAGACCTTTGTGTTTATTATACAAGAATAGATATTTTTATTTTTTTATTGAGATTAGATTTATTGCACGATTCTATAACACAATGCCAAGTCTAAGACTACGTTGTATAATGTGTTGCTGTAGTAACATTAATAAATACAATCAATAATGGATTTACAGGTTTGCAGGATTTAGTGGCATCTAGTGGTGAGGTTGCAGATTGCAAACAAAATACCCCTCACACCATACCTTTTTTGTCCATTCTGGGCTAAACATGTTACATGATGGGTTATATTAAAATAATGAAAACAGAAGCATTCTTTGTTCCAGGTGATTATACAAATATTATAGTGACTTTTATATTCCATATCTGCCAATAAATTCCCTTAAATGCTACACACTGCTCTTAAATAAATTACAGGAATAATTACAGATCTTGAATCTTAAGTAAATTTCAAAAACTTTAGGGGCCATTAGATTTCATTCAAAATTGAGCATTTCATCAACTTTGGTTTACAGGGATCGTTTGACCAAAGATGTTATGATTTCATCCTTCATTGCTATAAAGTTTACATGAAAATAAGAATGTTTTAGAAAAATACAAAATGAATTGTGAGATGATATTTATGAGTTCTTGTTTAGTTCAAAACAAACATTCAAATAATGTTTAATTCCCTTTTGTTAACCGTCCTTCCAAAATCAACCAATAATAAACCATATTTTTACATTATAAACAGACTTAGTTGCATTTTAGTTCATAATCAAGCCACATTGTTTTTTGTGCACAATGTTCTAATCCAATAAAAGGATGATTTGGTTACAAATCATCCTCATGTGTGTCCTTTGAAGAGACCGACTGCTGAATGTTGTTTCCACTGTCTGCCACTGGATGGGGGCATTGCTCTGTGAACAAGTTTCATAATCCAGTGATCATTCTCAGCTGAGTGATGAGTAACATGCTGAAACCTTTTGGATCAATTTGCATTCCCCGACCACAACACATTTGACGCCCATCAGTTGAAACATGAGGATCATCAATAGCTTTACCAAAGCAAATCCTGTTGTTTCTAAGGAAGTGATATCATGGGAAATAAAGCTCACATGAGGCGAGCTCCTTTAAACACGGTCAGTACATCTGTTGTTGTCGGGGTAGCTGAATGTTTGACTACTGTTGCTGTAAGAATCAGCCAAAAAAAGCCAGACCGATGCAATAAGAGAATAGAAAACACTCTGCAGACGTCTGAGCCAAAAGTAGGCATGTACACTCAAACAGCAGCAGAAGCAGTGAAAATAAATCCACTTTTAAACAGTGGTTCTTTGCTTGGCTTGTGAAAACATAAAAACAAAGCAATGTAACCCCTCACCACATGTTGCATATTTCTCCTGTTTGTAGATAAGTTAACCAAACATGTATCTGTCTTTAATTTAATCTTAAAGAGCTTGTTTAACTTACAACACGTTTTTATTTACCTTACTTTTTTTTAAATATTTTATTTGGCTTGAATATGTTTTTCTGGTTTATCATGTTAATCATCCATAATCACATCAATCATTATCTTTACTTTAAACAGTGAACATTTAAGCATGTGAGTTGAAAGATCATGTGTACAAAATTGCAGTTTATAAAGTTAGAATTTATTTAGTAATTTATATAAATGTTTTATATAAAAACATTTATTTGGAGTCCACATACAATTAGGCTTTTGCTACAAATGCATTACTTGTTAGGAGGGTGACTTTATTGTTAGTTTTGGCCTTTTATAGTAATTTCTTGAATGTCTATGTACTATTTTTTTTAGGATTTGAGAAAATAGTCCAACTAATGAAGAAAAATAGTGAAAAACAAAGAAGATCCGCAAAAAACACATTTCCCAAGTCAGTTAATACCAACTTTTCATGTTTCAGGTCAGTGATCAGGTCATGCTAGAGTGCTGACAGCTCAAAGGATCGCCGCCAGTTCACGGCTATGTGTCCCCACCGCTCATACACTCGTATGAGAGCCTCCCTCTGTTGGAAATAGGACCTTCAGCCCAGCTGTGTGTCCGGACATGCTCTAATTCAAACTGATCTTTGTTCCCATCCTGGTCTCTGCTCCGTGACTGCTTTTCCACCCGGGCCCAGCTCCAGTCCGTCCCACTGAGCTGACCCCATTTCTCAGAACATAGGAGGTACTGTAGCGGCTGCTTTGGCCCGCTATGAACTTTGCATTAACTGCATACTAACATGGCAGCCTGATATCAAATAAATGGGGAGAGAACACACGTGGATTGATTGACAGTGACAAAAGAAAATCTAACCTTTGCTCCTTTCACACCACTGCAGTCACATTTTCCACATGAAGCCCCGCAGCCCTGAGGGTGAGAAGAAATGTAAAATTTAATGATCCATCACTTGAAAGGCAAAACAAGGGAGCATTGGTTTGGCTTCAACAAAACAAGAAAATAAACACAGGGAGATAAAACTGTGTTCGGCAGCTGGACATTATAAAGGACATCTGCTGAGGGTTTTTAAATGTCATCCATCAGAAGTGTAAACACTAAACAGCGTTAGAAACTTTTCATTTTTCAATGGCAACTTATGTCCTGCCTCTGCTCTGTCCACTCATAGACATCCCTACTGACACTGTGCATCACCACAGTGAGCTGCCAGACAATGAGTGTTTTCATGCAAGCCTTTTTATCCATCAAAGATACGCATTTATGAATCACAGTTTTTTATTTAAAAAAAGAAAAAAGAATGATCTGAATTGCATTTTATCATTTTCTTTTTTTCTTTGGCCACTTGGGGGCAGTGTTACCCAGCTGTTGTTTGTCTCGCCACCTGGTGGATAAATATTCACTTGTTTTAGGTGAAAAGGGTTGCTATGCACCGAGAGTGGGCCAAAACAGCTTAGTTACCAGCATGAAAACTTAAAAGATGTACTGAAAGATGCTCAAATGCCCCATAGAGCTAAAGAAAACTGCAGGGTGGTGTGAACATTCTCTGTGTGTTTGGCACTACAAGCAGCCAAGTTCACATCCACTTAGTCATTTGATCCATTGTTAATGTAAAAATATGAAGTAATCTGTGCAGCAGCTTTAACTTGATTGATCTCAGACAATGGAGAAAGGATTTATTTTCTTATTAGATTAGACTATTAAAACGATATGCAGGCAGAACATCAGTGCAGCTGTTCTCAGCCCTTTCAGTCCCCCCCTGACCCCGCCCTGCTTCCTCTCTTCTGGAGTCTCCAGAGGATGGAGCCTGGGAACTGGCCTGCACTGCCTTGGCTTTATTTCCATTGCTCCTCTTCCCTCCATCATCCAGCTGTTGCTCGACTCACGTGGAAGGCGTCCAGCCAAAAGTCTGTCAGGGCTTTGGTCAGAGAGTGTACAGCTACACCACCCACAAATATTTCTCTCAGGCTGCCTCTCGTTCTCACACACACAACAACAAAATGGCTCTCCATTACCAATCATTGTGATCCGTTCCCAAATTTCTAAACCTGACAAATTATTCTTTCTTAAATCTACACTTTATGTAATGCAACTTCTTTCCAAGTCCTAAAACATCCTTTATTCGTATGCACAATCCTCTCAAACCTGATAACTGAATCAATATGTGGCTCTAAAACCATGGGAAAATACAAGAAAACAGACCAGGACGTTCAGCCTCAACAGCCCCCACCCTGTCAAAGTGCACTTGTTCTCCTTTACTGCAGTATTTATAACTCATGTGTGGCCTACAAACACCTCCAAACTCTCTCCATCTCATCTCACCTCTCCACCTCTGGTTCATAAGGTGTGTTTTTGTTTCACAGGATTCATTTCTGTTATGCCACTAAAATAAAACTTAATGAACACCTGCTTCAGATCAGATTAGTGTCATATGTCTAACAGAGGAAGAGGAAAATTAACTCAGAATGAAGCACATGTGTCTTTTATTATGGCAAACCTGGCACGCAGCAATAAGGGCTCCTGATGCTGGATTAACGTGATTGTTTTGTTTTTTTTACAATTCACCAAGGGGAGTTCAGGCAAGCTAATGCAATGAGGTAACACTCGCATATTGTCAGCACCGTTCAAGTTAATCACAGCTGCTCGTGTTGAAGCAATCCCTCAGTCACCTGTTGCTCTCTGTCTATGAATTGTAGTCTCTTCAGTTTTCTTAGATGAGCAGACATTCCTGCATGTTAGAAGGCATGACCTAAGCATCAAGCCGACACGCACAATGATGAAGACTGTGTGCACTCGAGTGTGATAAAAAGCCACACCACTGTGATGTCTAATGCTGGATCTCCAAACAGAGCTCAGTAATCTGTGGGCAGCGGGTAGATCAGAGCGGTGTCTCTCCGGATTCTCCTGTTTGTTTTTCTTTTACGTCCGTTGTGCACCGCCATAAACCCAAACATTCAATGGTAAAGGTGGCGCAAAGACATCTGACATCGGCACAATAAGAACATCGTGCTAATGAGTCTTGAAGCTATAGAGAAGATGTCTGATTTGGTATCTGGGCTTTGCAAGAAAAAGGGATCTGAGGAGGACCTTATCATACAGATGCCCGGGTGCATCTGATGATGAGAGATTTGATTGGAGGATGAGACTAACCACACAAGCCTGAGATAAAAAGCCACCACTATTCTTGTTAACGCTGTTGAAAGGCCTTTTAGTAGATCTCGTTTTAATCAATTGATTATTTTTTAACTATACTTACCAACAAAAGTTTGGAGCATCCCCATATTATATATATAATAACTACTTAGTTTCCATTCATACTTTTCTTTAATTAAATATCCATAAGTAAATCAAATATCTAATTAACTCCTCCAATGCTCCAAAAATGTAATTGTTGCTTATACTTTAGGTGCATCGGCGGAGTATGTGGTGTGCCCGTGTGATCTTCCACAGAGCAAACAAGCTGAGCAGAAGCCTGAGATACAGCAGAGTGTTAGAGTGTGACTACAGTGGCTGGCAATGAGTCACTGAGCTCTCGAGAAAATTATCAGCCCAGCAAATCTCAGCAGACAGCCCCATGTGTCTCTCGACAAGTGTTTATGTCCTTCCCGAGTCTGGATGGAAGGCCTGCATGTTTCCAAACTGTAAAAAATCAATTTGACGTGAGCTGGCAGAGTATTTACGTTTCCTGGGCAATGCGCAAAACAATGGCTCATCATAATTGTGCGTATGTGACAGTGTGTCTGTGAGTGTTTACTTTGGCTGGATAGAAAATTCAAACAAAAGAGGAGGAAGGGGCTGGTGTGAACTGTAAATGGACTGCACTCATATACTGTAGCTGTTTCCAGTCTTTGAAAAGCGTTTTTAGATACAAGGCCACGGCGCCATGGAAATTCAGAGATGTGCGGCAGTACACAGGTGTCTCAGTGTCTTGTGGTGTGTTAGAGATGCTGGAGGTTTCTTCAGTTCAAAACACATCCCAAAAGGCCTGGTGTTTCAACAACACTTACTCCATATGTCTGACATCATTAGATACATAGGATGAGCCAAGGAGAGAGGAAGTGATGAGTCATGTTTTCTCCCCAGATTACGGGATCCGGCCAGCAAGAGACATTAGCACAAACACTCCGACAAACCAACGTTGAGGGTACAGAGTATCCTAAAAAGGACTATAGCAGCACCTTCGTGGCTGACGCAAGCACTGCCTGGCTGTTACACAATAGCTTGTATGGATTAGGCCTTATAAGTCACTACTTAAGCTACAATAAATTCAACATTGTGCAGTTATTAACCTAACCTCACTCTAGGTACTAAGGTGGGTATTGTATTTAGAAAAAGATAATACGGCAATCAAACCAATGCTCTGATAAAAAATTAAAACAACCTACTTGTAAGGTTACATACTGTATCTGCAAACACTTGTCCTTTGCACACATCACAGGAGTCTACCACGAGTCTTACTTATGATTAGACTCTACTATATTAAGGATGGTACCTAAACTATGGGGCCTTAAGGGAAATATTTGTTTCCAATACAAATCAAAGCAGTACCACTTCAACAAATCTCTTCTTACTTCTCATGAAATATCCTTCAAGAGACTTGAGGCATCTTAACTACATTTTGTACATGCGTAAACAATGGATGGGGAAGGCAATTGGATTTAACGAAACAAACAAAACCAAATAGGGTGGTTTTATTTGCAGCCCACAGGAAAAATGCATTCACGTTGTCCTTCAGCTTATGACTCACTGCCTCTACTCTTCTTGCCAAAGAGGGCAAATCCAACCCTCATGTAGACCCATTTCATTCAACTCATAACATGGCAAGTGTGTGAGCAAGTTTTAAGTTGTTGTCTTCTGTGAAACAATTACACCGCTCTGACAAATGTCAGCCTGCTGCATGTATTTAGTATTAAAAAAAAAGGTTTTCATGAACAGTCCTGCAGCAGTGCTGATTGTAACCACCTGGGGGGGGAAATGTTCCCATCACTGGAGTGCTCTACATCTTCAACAGCTGGATGTATCTTTCCTACCATGTTAAGGAAAACTGAAGATCACGCTAACATCTGGTCAATGTCATATACAGACATTTCTTAGAACGACATCACATTCCCAGCACATTCCTGCCATAACCTCCCACCACCGCTGAAGTATCTCACAAACCCCTAGGGGTCTCCAGGAGGGGCTGAATACATACAGTGTGGGAGGATATGCTAATATCACATCCTCTCTTCTTCTTTACACAACTCAAACAGACACACATACAGGCACAATTCAAACACATTTGGATAACCTCCTATCCTAAAATACAGTATTGGTTATCAGAGATGCACCTTGGGACCCGTCATGGCCTTGCAATTATGGTATAACTGTATATATGACTACACACACACACACACACACACACACACACACACACACACACACACACACACACACACACACACACACACACACACACACACACACATATACGACCGTAGCGGGCATCCTGGCTAGTACTGCATATAAGGTCTGGCTGCTCTTATCTGGAAAGTTCTGTGGACTGTTGTTTTTCCTCATTGTTTGCAGAAAACAAAACAAAAGTTTTCCTGACGCAGAAATGTTGAAGTCTGTGAAGCCTGAGAAAAGGATTTGACTGGAGAAATGATTCTCAGTTTATCTCCTCCACTGTATGGGGCCTTCCTTCCACACGGATATGGGCTTCAGTGAGGAGGAAACCAGATAACCATGCTAACTCAGTTGTAACACCTTCACTTGGTTTCTGGAGTATAAAAGGTGCTTTAATAGTATTTTGCTGCTTGGATTGCTCTCATTGGTTACTACCAGCAACATCGAAAACAATCTCTGAGGTTAAGACTGTCCCTCTGACTCAATTCTAAAATGAACTGTCAAAAGACTTCTTAACCACGTTTACCAACAACACCAGCCTCTCCATGTGAGGAGAAGTACACAAGTTAGCCATATTGTTGCTTCACTTCACTTTGGGTTTACATGTTGCACTAAGTGTTGGGGGTTTGGCTGTTTGGGTTGATTTCAAGTTGGTTGATCTAATTACTCATCCAAACATCCAATGACATTTTGGCTTAGTTTCCCGCACAATATTGTGAAACACTGTTAAATAGAATGCATCCATGACATTTTACATAAACATCTGGGTTTTTTAGTCCCACTGAAATAACATGTAGAGTTATACAGCTTTTATTTTCTTTCATACTTTCTTTTGTGTCTAAGTACTATTTACAAGCTCCTGTGTCAATTTACTACAGTGAAATGTGTAAAGACTTACATAAAGACTTACGTAAAGACTTACATAGGTTAAACATATAAGACTTACTAGTCTTAGATGTTTAACCTATGTAAGTCACCCTGTAAAGACGTGCTCATGGCTTTAAACCACAGATCATGGCTTCCATATGGAGACAATCAGGATAGTTTTACTCCATAAAGTAAGAAGGATCTCAATTGGAGGCATAGCTCATTGAGCAACGCTAAACGAGACATTATGGAGCTAACTGCAGTAGGCTATACAATACCTTGTGATAAATGTAGCTGCAATATATACAGTAAATAAGCAGCACATGTGTACAAACAATACACATGTATGTATGTACACTACAACATCGGTTAAAAAACTAATCCAGAACGCCGCTGCCAGAGTCCTGACCAAAACAAAAAGAGTAGAACACATCACCCCAGTACTCAGATCTCTGCACTGGCTACCAGTAGCTTACAGAATCGATTTTAAAATTATATTGTTAACTTATAAAGCATTAAATGGTTTGGGACCCCAATATATGTCTGACATGCTGCCCTGTTACGAGCCCCCCAGAGCTCTGAGATCATCGGGGGCGGGCTTACTCATTGTTCCCCGGCTCAGAACCAAACACGCCGAAGATGCTTTTAGTTTTTTAGCTCCCCACAAATGGAACAAATTTCCAGAAAACCTGAGGTCTTCACCCACGCCGAGTTCTTTTAAGTCGAGGCTAAAAACACTACTTTTTAGAGCTGCTTACCCAGAAGCCTTTTAACTTGTTTTAGCACTTACCGTATTTACAATGTCATTTTTCAACTATTTTGTATCTCATTAATGCATTGTTTTTATGAAACTGTTATTCCATTATGTTTATTTATTGTGTTCCTCTCTGTTGTCTTACTATTATGTGTTAATGATAATGTAAAGCACTTTGAATTGTCTCTGCGTCTGAAATGTGCCATATAAATAAACGTACCTTACCTTACACATAGCCTATACCAATAACAGCTGTATTGCTGCTACCGCTAAACTGATTCTGTAATAAACAGCTATGAGATCAGTGTCTCAGCAGTGTTGACTCATTCCAGGTTTTTGTGGTTAGGAGGTTTTTATTTGTAGTTTTTATTCACGGATAATAAGATCACAGGTGCTTCTGACCACAACTATGCTGTTGTAATGCTCGGTTAACCACACTGAACCTGGAGAGAGAGGGAGATAAACTGAAACAAAACTAAAATAACAAAAGATCAGTGGAGGAGGTTAAGATATTTCAGACTGTGGTGGGTTGAACCGTGCTGCTCTGGCATTCCTGGCCTTCCTGGTACTGAGAGGCTGGGATGTGAGAATCAAGTGGAGGAGGGGAATTCTCTGTCTGACTGCCATACTTGGAAGACAAGTCTCATGGTGCAACTTGCTCTGTAAACAAACTGTGTGTGTGTGTGTGTGTGTGTGTGTGTGTGTGTGTGTGTGTGTGTGTGTGTGTGTGTGTGTGTGTGTGTGTGTGTGTGTGTGTGTGTGTGTGTGTGTGTGTGTGTGTGTGTGTGTGTGTGTGTGTGTGTGTGTGTGTGTGTGTGTGTGTGTGTGTGTGTGTGTGTGTGTGTGTGTGTGTGTGTGTGTGTGTGTGTGTGTGTGTGTGTGTGTGTGTGTGTGTGTGTGTGTGTGTGTGTGTGTGTGTGTGTTAACTGGCCTGGTATGATGTGAAACATTCTTTTTTATTTCCAAGAAGATAACATAAATCGTTTTAAGCAGAACCATTTTTCTTGTTAAGTGCTCCTGTGCCTGATTCTGTGAATACATTTCATACTCTCTTTAGTTTTTAGTGAATTATTATATGAAAGCAACATTTTACATTAGAGTAAATCCAGGGAAGGAATATAGCCTTTAAATTAAATTTGAATAGACCAGAATATCTAACTGAAATGTTTTTTTTATTGATTTCATAAGAATAGTTATATCTAGGGACACGCCCTGTAACTAACATTCAATGGCACTCAGAACATTTCTGCAAATGTCGGTGGTGCGTTCACATGTTCCTCAGATGGTCCCATTGCCTGCATTTAGGAGTCATGATGAGCCATAAATAGGTAAACCAAAGTCTTTGCCAACCTCAGGGGCAATTATTCAGAACTAATTTATCTGATTATTCCGATACACCCATGAATGCATCACACAAGGTCAATCTCACAATGTTAATAATTGTTAAACCAAGTTTGTGTGCAATCCGTCATGATATTCAACACTCTTCCACCAAGTTTCGTGAAAATCCATCGGGTAATTATTCGGTTATCCTGCTGACAAACAAACAGATAAACTGAACCGAAAACATAGTCTCCTTGACTCAGGCAACATTTGTTTTCGTTGGATGTACTTTAAGAAATAGTTGGACATTTTTGGAAACAGAGTTAGTAACTTTCTTGCCAAGTGCAAAGTCTGTCAACTATCAACTCTAATGTTCAGTAGTTGGCACACTGTGTCACATTGTTTAATTCACTACAGGCTTCCAAGTGTCAAAGCAACATGTTGGGGTTCTATTTCGTCCCTACTGACCGCCAGAGGCGGTGCTTTAGCACTGGATATGTCCATCGTGCGCGCATGCGCAGCTCGAGTACCAATAACAACAAAGTCACCTGTGACCCACGTGACACCGGCTATATCAGCCGGTATTGTCAGAGGATCTGTTCCTGTTCATCTTCTCGCTGTGCGAGGGTACCGTGGCTACGTTTTCGTAGCCTACAGCGTTCAGGCTTGAACGTTTGATCGGAGGGATTTCTCTGCAAACAGCTGGCCGCGTGAAGCTTCGCGTCTGACAGTCGGAGCTACGGGTCGTTAGACGCGTCCTCCAGGAGCTGCGCCGGCTGTGCAGAGCCTCGACAGACAGGTTTGTGTCAGCTTGTTGCTAGTGATGGCTGTGTTTCCACACCCGCTCCCAGCCAAGTTGTCCTGATTACCGTCTTATTGTTTGTGGCTTAGACTTTCTGGTGACGACAGTGTTCCCGCTTCCTCTCCCATAAAGTTGCCCTTATGCTCTTTTGAAAGTTCTGCTTGTGGAGTTGTGCCCGAGCTATCATTAGCATTTGAGTCCCAGCTTTGGCTGCGTCCCTCATTCGATTTAGTATGGAAAGCCAAGAGTGTCATACTTTAAACCCGTTTTTCGTTTAGATGCAGAAAGTAAGGTAAGTACTTATTAAGTACTAATTTTCTAGAAGCTATTATCTGGTCTTAACATTTGTGTTCTGACTTGGTCGCTTGATTGTTAGCAGCAGCCGCTTGGCTAACACCTTGCTGTTGAGCTTAACTATTAACTCAGGGCAGTGCTCCCGCTCCCTGTAGCATAGGGTTTGATTGCAGTAGCGCTAGTTCGTTGTATTACTGCTCCTAGTACTAGACTCCTAGCACTAGGATGATATGCAGAGAACATCTTCACGGCGGGTGCTGTGTGCTCGGCATGTGCGGTTACTACTGTAACCAGACACGGTTCTATGCGGGCTGTTCTCTTTCTTAGAAGCTAATTATCTGGTCTTAACATTGTGTTCTGACTTGGTTGCTTGATTGTTAGCAGCAGCCACTTGGCTAACACCTTGCATGTACGGTTAAGCTTCATTATTTAACTCAGCCGGTGAGGGCAGTGCTCTCGCTGCTGCTCCCGGTAAACGCATGGTATGGTTGCAGTAGCGCTATATCGTGGTATTTACTGCTCCTAGTACTAGATTCCTAGCACTAGGACGATATGCAGAGAACAATCTTCACTGTGTGTGCTGTGTGCTCTGCATGTATGGCCATTAAGGAGGATTTCATCCTCCCAATATTATATTGTCTAGTGGGCAGCCGTTGGCTGACACTTTTAGGCACCGGCCACAGTTACTATTGTAACTAGGGTTCTAAGCCGTAAGTACTGGCCATAATTACTACTGTAACTACGGTTCCAAGCTGTGTAAGTACTGGCCATAGTTAATACTGTAACTACGGGGTTAAGCCGTAAGTACTGGCCATAGTTACTACTGTAACTACGGTTCCAAGCCGTGCACGTACTGGCCATAGGCAATACCGTAACTACGGCTCTAAGCCGTGTAATGGCCATAGTTACTACTGTAACTACGGTTCTAAACCATGTAAGTACTGGCCATAGTTACTACTGTAACTACGGTTCCAAGCCGTGCAAGTACTGGCCAGAGTTACTACTGTAACTACGGCTCTATGCTGTGTAAGTATCCAAGCCGTGCAAGTACTGGCCAGAGTTACGACTGTAACGACGGTGCTAAGCCGTGTAAGTACTGGCCATAGTTACTACTGTAACTACGGTTAGATGCCGTGTGAGCCCTGGCCATGGTTACTGCTGTAACTACGGCTCTGTGCTATTCTATTCTTTAGGAGCTAGTTATCTAGTCTTAAACATGTGTTATTTGACTTGATCTCGCTTGATCGTTAGCAGCAGCCGCTCGGCTAACGTCTTGCGTATACTGTTAGCTTCTTTATTTTACCCAGCTAGGTGAAGGCAGTGCGCTCGCTCCCGCTCCCTCTACCGGTAATGCGGATGTAGCTACATCCCTTTTTCTGTTCGGCGAGTAGTAGCACCGCTCTACTCTTCCCGTTCAGCAGGTAGCCGGTGAAGGCTGTGTTCCCGCTCCCGGTTACACTGCATCTGGCGTTCGACTCTAACTTAACCAGTGAAGGCAGTTCTCGCCCCCACTCCTGGTAGACGCCAAACGGCCTCGTTTTTCCGTTAAGCAGGTAGCCGGTGAAGGCTGTGTTCCCGCTCCCGCTCCCGGTTACACTGCATCTGGCATTCGTCTCTAACTCAACCAGTGAAGGCAGTTCTCGCCCCCGCTCCTGGTAGATGCCAAACCGCCTTGTTTTTTCTGTTAAGCAGGTAGCTGGTGAAGGCTGTGTTCCCGCACCCGCTCCCGGTTACGCTGCATCTGGCATTCGTCTCTAACTCGACCAGTGAAGGCAGTGTTCTCGCCCCCGCTCCTGGTAGACGCGGAACTGCCTTGTTTCTCCGTTAAGCAGGTAGCCGGTGAAGGCTGTGTTCCCGCACCCGCTCCCGGTTACACTGCATCTGGCATTCGTCTCTAACTCAACCAGTGAAGGCAGTTCTCGCCCCCGCTCCTGGTAGACGCCAAACTGCCTTGTTTTTCTGTTAAGCAGGTAGCTGGTGAAGGCTGTGTTCCCGCACCCGCTCCCGGTTACACTGCATCTGGCATTCGTCTCTAACTCAACCAGTGAAGGCAGTTCTTGCCCCCGCTCCTGGTAGACGCCAAACTGCCTTGTTTTTCTGTTAAGCAGGTAGCTGGTGAAGGCTGTGTTCCCGCACCCGCTCCCGGTTACGCTGCATCTGGCATTCGTCTCTAACTCAACCAGTGAAGGCAGTGTTCTCGCCCCCGCTCCTGGTAGACGCTAAACTGCCTTGTTTATTCTGTTAAGCAGGTAGCTGGTGAAGGCTGCGTTCCCGCACCCGCTCCCGGTTACGCTGCATCTGGCATTCGTCTTAATTTAACCAGTGAAGGCAGTGTTCTCGCCCCCGCTCCTGGTAGACGCTAAACTGCCTGGTTCCGTTAAGCAGGTAGCTGGTGAAGGCTGTGTTCCCGCACCCGCTCCCGGTTACGCTGCATCTGGCACTCGCCTCTAGCTCAGCCAGTGAAGGCAGTGTTTTCGCCCCCGCTCTTGGTAAACTGCCTTATTTACTAATCCAGCTAGGTGAAGGCAGTGATCCCGCTCCCGCTCCCTTTGCCGTAACGTGGGTGTAATTACATCCCTCTTTCTGTTCGGCGAGTAGCAGCAACGCTCTACTCTTTCCATTAAGCAGGTAGCTGGTGAAGGCGTGTTCCCGCACCCGCTCCAGGCTACGCTGCATCTGGCTACCCACAGAATGGTTCATTCATGTAGCGCCTGTAGGGTTTCTCTTGAGCCCGAGGACGGCCACGACCGCTGCCCCTCCTGCCTCGGCCGCTTCTGGCGGTCAGTGGGGACGAAATTCGAGCATCTGAGGGAGGTTCTCACGGTAAACGCCTGCATGAGCTGTAGCTGCATGCCTCGGGTGCTCAGAGTGGCTCGAATCACTGAGGTGGAACGTCTGGCAGCAGCCAACAGACACCTCTCCTTGTCACGTACTCCTCCAGATCAATTCGGCCATTCCCGGCGACTTGAGGGAGCGATGGCTTTGTGTGCTCCCCCCAATAGAAGGACTAGAAATAGGCTGTCCTCTAAAGTGGATCGGCTAGCTGCCGATAGGGGCATGATGAAGTCGCCTCTTGGCCCTTCAGCCTCGGCCCGGTGTAGGGGCTGCTAACCCCCCCCCCCCTCCTTCGGTGGGCGCCCCTCCTTCGGTTGGCGCCCCTCCTTCGGCTGACACACCTCCTCCGGTTGACGGAGAGTCCTCCGTCGCGGACCAGTCGAGCCAGGGGAGCTGTTTAGATCAGCTGCCCTCGGAGGCACTGGAGTGTGCCGCCCAAGCTAGGCAGACCAGGCAGCAGCACTCGGGTCCTCGCAGACCTGTGCCCATTCCCAGCAGGCCCAGGGGCCGCTCTAGCAGCCGCACTCAGCCGCTGGATTACAGGGGTGGTCTGCAGAGGTCTTAGCGGCCCACTCAACCGCCTCCCAATGACTTTCGTGCCCCATGTCGCCCGCCTTCCAGGCGGCCTCGTGCCCCAGAGCCTGACCGGAACCCCCCAAGAGGCTCCAGGGTCCGGGGGGCTGGGCTCTGAAATCCCGGGGGTGGTCGGCGGCTGCTTTCCCAGCAGCAGCTCAGTTTCTGGGCAGTCTGTACTTCCGTCCCTTGGGTGGTTTTCACCTTAACCCAGGGGTACGGACCGCAGCTCCGGCCCCTAGCCTTCGGCTGGGTCTAATTGACAGTCGTCAGCGATCCTGCAGGGGCCCTACCTCTAGGCCAAGAGTTGTCCGTCCTTTTGTCCAAGGACGCAATCAACCCAGTAAGACCCTCTGCTTAGCCAGGGGGTTCTACTCGGCATACTTTCTCGTGAGCAAGAAAGTCGGCGGATTTCGCCCGATCTTGGACCTCAGAGGAATCAACAGATTCCTGAAGGTGCTGCCATTCTATATGCTGACTACTGCATACGCACAGGTGGAGTGGTTCCCAACCGAGGGATGCCTACATCCACGTGGGCCGGGCAAGAGGGTGCCTTATATTCAGTTCCTCCGGCCCTTGGGCAGACTGGCAGCTGCCTCGGCCGCTGGGCCCTTAGGCCCGCTGTCGTTGTGCCCCATGCAGATGTGGCTGAACAGCCTTCACTTGGACGCCAAGTGGCACAGGCACAGTGAAGTCAGGGTGTCGCAGCATTGCTCCACTCTCCGTCACGCTGGAGGGGCAGGGCCTATCTCTGGTAGGCGTGCCCATGGGCGCCATCCCATCCTGCCAGGAGACCATCACCATAGGTGCATGTCTCTCAGGGTGGGGTGCAGTGCGGCAGGGCAGGACCGTTCAGGGTCAGTGGTCTGCCCAGCAGAGTGCGCGCCGGGTCAACGTGCTAGAGCTTCGGGCCGTGCAGCTTGCACTCACGCACTTTCTACCCCAACTGGGGGGCAAGAATGTGCGTGTTCCTTGGGGACAGCATGTACATTGTTGCTTAGACAACAGTCCCTTCTAGATAGTGGACGTTCTCACTCCACTCTGAATTTATGCGGCTGCGATTCTGCCCGACATGTTCGGGTCGACGGCGCCACAGCGGGGTGCCACAGGTCGGTGTCCCTCTTTATGAGAGGGGCTTTACGGCAGCGTCCCCCTTGCACCCCGAGGGCTCCGGCTTGGGACCTGCCCTTGCTGCCGGATGCCCTATCACCTCCTCCCTTCGAGCCCCTGGCCCAAGTGGGGCTTAGGTGGCTGCCCACAAAGGCAGCATTTCTGCTTGCCATAGCCTCAGGGAAGTGAGTCAGGGAGTTGCATGTCCTCTCCATAAACAATACATGCCCGAGGTGGGACTCTCATGCGTTGCCCTTTGGGCAAATGTGGCATTCCCGCCCGGGGTCCTTCCACAAACTCACTTCAATCAGCCTGCCCAGCTGGCACGCTTTGACATTCAGGAGTACGGCACATCGAAGTTGCTGTGCCCGGGGGGTGCCCAAAGGGCGTATATCAAGGCTACTGCCTGTATACGGCAGGAGGAGCAACTCTTGAGTTTGCCCTGGCGGCACTAAAGGAGGTTAGGCCCTCTAACCAGTGGCTTCCCCACTGGGTTGTCGATACCATCTCACAGGCTTACGGGGCCAGTGGTCGCCCCCTGCCACCAGGCTGAGATGCCACTCTACAAGGAGCATCTCAACATATTGGGCTGCCCTGAGAGGGGTGCCCCTGGAGACCATCTGCGCCGCGGCGTCGTGGGCGTCTTCTGGCACATTCTCCAGTTGTCATCAGGTCAATGTCGCCACTCCCCATTCTTTGGGCGTGGTCCTTTTGCCGAGCGCCGCTGCTTCCAGTGGTGAGCAAGGGCTTGGATTCTTCATGACATTGTTGGTATAGGTCATCCAGTGCTAAAGCACCGCCTCTGGCGGTCAGTAGGGACGAAATAGAACGATAGTTACGGCTGTAACTACGGTTCTATGAGTCCCGGATGACCGCCAGAGTTCCCTGTCACTCAGAATTCTTGTGTGCTCGCGAGAAGATTCGGGGAACAGATCCTCTGACAATACCGGCTGATATAGCCGGTGTCACGTGGGTCACAGGTGACTTTGTTGTTATTGGTACTCGAGCTGCGCATGCGCGCGCGATGGACATATCCAGTGCTAAAGCACCGCCTCTGGCGGTCATCCGGGACTCATAGAACCGTAGTTACAGCCGTAACTATCGTTTTACAGGGAATCGCAGTGGGACAGAGGTAGGTACACAGGCAGCAGCTGTTTACTCGATTACAGTATTTTTGCTAAGCTAAGCGAACTACTGTAGCATACAGACATGACAGTGGTATTGAACTTTTCATCAAACTCTCCGCAAGAAAGAGAATAGGCATATTTCCAAAAATGTCAAACCACTCCGTTAACAAATGCACCACTTGACTGCTCAACATGTCTTAAAGAGACACACAATACATACATCATGGTTACACGTCAATACTCAGTGCCCCAAGGCCAAGTTCGAGTCCTATACCTAGAGACCATAGGCCTACATTTTGCAATAAAACAGGGCTATGTTTTCTGTTTCCTTTATTTAAGGAGTCCTGTAACGCTCATTTGCTGAGACCGACTTGATGTCAGGCATTCTGGCTGCAGGCAGCAGATTCTCATCTACACCACAGAAATAATTCAAGGCTTATTTAACCGAAAACAGATGCATCGGCAGAAAGCTGTTCCCACACACACAGGCCCAAACAATGTCTGCACAAAGCTGCACATGTGCAGAAACACACACATATATTTGATGTAAACAAAGAAATAAAAATTAATAGCATAAACATTTAGGAGGAAATCTTTATCCCTTGGAAAAAGCAAACTATATAAATAAATATAAGTAAATATATGAAATGCAATACTTAGGCAACATTTTAAATATAGGAATGTACATTTGCACACACACATGCCTTAGCACGCTGGCACGCATCCCTACCAATAGAAACAACAAGTATGTCACCCATTTATCAACACCATGCAGCGTATGCCTGAATTCAGAATCTCAACAAACTGGGAGACCTAACAGAAATCGTGGCTACTATAATTCGGTGGCCAACTATAGACCGAACTGCAAACAACTCTTATCCTCTGGGAGTCCAAAAGTTGTTGAACATGTCAGCAGACATGCAACATAACGACAGAACACTGTACAGTCCTCTTCATCAGAACAGAAACAGGAAGTCCCACATGCCAAATTAACTCAAAAAATGGGGAAATTATTTAATTTTTTATTTTCTCAGGACCTGCTGGTCGGCACAATGTTGTTTGTGTGTGTCTGACTGTTCACTTGTACTGTATGTGTGTATGGTTATATGAAAACCCTGGAATTGGCTGATCTTCAAGAGCTAGCTGGTCCAAGAAAACAGTTCTCTACCGATAACTCGCTTTGCAAGTTAAGAAAACAGGACGTGGAGGGATTGTGAAACAGTTTAGATTAGAGCCCCAAAAAAATCACCAATTCAATGAAACAATATCATTTTATTTATTTAAATTGCTTTAGTAATCTGTACAAACAGCAAACATAATTGGTGCACTTTCACTTAACTTTTTCTTTGAAAAATTCCAAAGCAAGTTAGTGCTTCAAACATATTCTAAACAATAATCCTGTGTTATATTACAAAAGTCCCTGACCTCTCTTAATCAACTAATCCATCTTCATCCCATCCTGACCAGAAACAAATGACCCTCACAGGCTCATCCTGTTGACCTTTAACCTCAGCCAGGCCATTAGAGGGGACATCCAAACAGAGCTTGGGTCATCTTGATAACTCTTCTTCAGTCTCTGAGTGTTAATTTGCATCTGAATGAAATGTTACTTTGTTAACAAATTAAGCAAGACTGCTGTTGATCTCTGAGGCGACTTTACGGCGCTAACTGCTGCACAAACACGCACAAACACACACATACACACTCAAGCACACCACCCAAAGACAGCTGATTAAATGATGCCCTCTACGAAAGGATACAAAGAAACATTAGTACTCAAATGCAGGAGATGCTGTGTCTCTCTCATAGAAAATATGTGTATTAGAAATCTGGCAACCTGACTGAGATTTACAGTTGTGTTGTTTCAGCCAGTGGGAAAGACAGGCTTTTTGGTTTGTGTGCTCTGATCTCATGCCCACACATCACTGGTATGAGCGGCTACTGTTCCAGAACGAAAACAAAAGACATTCTTCTTGAACAGGATCAGTAGGCTACAACACACATACATCAAATCGAAAATCTCTTTCTCTGCAATCCTTTCTCTTGTTTGCAGCTCAGCCTTGGATGCCTGTGCAATAATTAATATCTGACAATAATCAAGAACAGAGCTTGCATCTTTTCAGCAAATCTGGTATTGAGGCAGTGAGAGGGAGAGCGTGAGGGGATGGTGGAAACAGAGAGATGGGGGGAGAAAGAAACAATTGCTTTGTAAGGCTGTCTGTTTTCTCTGAGAAATGGCTGGTTGAGTTCATGTGAGCGACAGCACAGCTCTGAGGACTTCAGCTCGGCCTGTTGCTCCTCTGTGAATGTGCAGCACTGTGCCACAGGATGTAGGATTTCAGAAGCCATTCTTTCTCTAAGGAGGAAGGCCTCTTCCTTGCCTTTTATGCTCACAAAGACAAGAAGGGGTTTGGTCAGCCTTGCGTCTCTCTCAAGAGTGCTCTGGTATCTGGGATAACGTCAGCGTGAGGACAGGGAATGACCTCTGTGACTTGTACCAACTCAATACATCCAGCCTGGAATATTCTCACACTCACTTTTTCCCCCAGTTTTCTTATCCTGCTTGTTTTATACACTTGCATTAAAAGCAGTCAAAAGCAAATCTGTATGATAGATACAGCCAGTCTTTTATTTCTAGCAATCAGCATGCTATCAATGCTAATACGCAGATTGTTTTTGGTATAATAAAACGTTAGCATGTTAACTTAGATTTGCTTATTAGCACTTTACACAAAGCACATGTGGCGGTGATAGGAATCTGATAGCTTTTGGGTTATTTGGCCATAAACCAAAACATTGGACAAAAAGAGTTCTGACTGAATTACGAAAAGTGAGGTTGCTGAAACATTTAGCAAAAAGAGACAAAATATCAACCTCGTGGAGGCCCTGGAGGAAAAGTCAGAGGTTCAACATATTCATTACAATTCATCAACATTGTATCGTTGACCAACATTGCCATCCTGTGAAAACTAAATACAGATATCAAGTCTCTTTATCTCTCTCTTAAAAAACACGTGTTTTATTTGTGTCAGTATTTTATACACAGATGCATCACCATCACTGTCATACAGGGAAACACAATGCATCCATCAGGGAGTATGCAAATACAGGAAGCATGTAAGCCCTATTGTACATCCTATTTAACAAAGGCTTTTCTATCTCTGCATGCTTCACATATGTGTGTTCCCAATGAGGAAATTACCCCTCAACTTGACATCAGAAACCCATAATTGCAGCACTACAGAGTAAGAATATGTGTTAGAGAAGGAGGAAATTCCAGGGACAAGAGAAAGACCGCCTTTATCCCCACACTTAACTTACAAGTCGACAACACACTAATGGGACTGTAATGGAGCTCTTTATGCCCATTACCATACACTTCAGATGATAACTATCTAATAGAAAGAACTGCTTTCTATTGTTCTCCTGTTTCCATATCAAGCCTTATCTCCTTCATCAACATTGCATAACTTCCGTCTGGACATATGGAGACTGTAACGTAAAGATGTTCCCATTCTGGAGCCTTAGAGATGACGAACCCTGACAACAGATCTGCTCTCATATCAGTTAAAAATGTCTTAATCTACCCCTGGAGTCAGCAATGAAAGATTAGCACATCTCTTTCCCTAATGTGAATCACAGGATGTGACTAGCTTAGCTAATTTCCTACTCCACATTATCTGATTATGCTCTTTTTTCTTAAATCCTTTGGTTGAATGACAATCCTCATTGTCCAGCAAGTCTACAGAGCATGAACGCCAGCAGCAACTTAAGGAAAAGATGGATAAAGCATCTGTTCTTCCAGGAAACAGGTTCAAAGCTCGAGGTATGGATACACAGGCACTCTCAGGTCCTCTGAATTACAGTCGGATCTGCTATTTCTATCAATCCTCCTTTGTACATTTAGTGTCCTATCATTTCAGTGCTACCATGTCTTGTGAACATACGGAGTAACTCTAGCTCAGTTAACACTGTGCAGGAATATGTGAGGTCTGCTTTGACAGTTTCAAGGCACTTAGAGTTCAAACCCAGATAGCACCACTTGAGATATCACTGTCATGTTCAGCTGACAGAAATAATAAATGTATCCATTGATGTAATGCTCATACTTGTTGAAAGGCGCCTCACTCTATATATACCACATTCTGGCAACACCATTAATCAGTTAACTGTTAACGGACAAATATGAAGCATGTGCCCGGTTCATCTGTAATTTCATGTGCTCTTACTGTAAGTGTCTCTCTTTCTTCAGCACTGGCGACATCCAGCTTCCTGGTAGAATGTACCTTCACTAACTTCATCAGTTACACACAACACACAAACGAGCCCTGCTCTCTCATCTGAACTCTAAAATGAGTGAGGTAAGTCAGCAAGGATATGAAAGTGAGCATGGACTTAAACCAATAAAATAGCTTGAGATTTTACTTTGACAGGGTCATACAAAAGAAGGAGGGTGTAATGAACGGGGCATTTAACATGTGTAATTCCCAAGCAAATACCGCTGATGATCATGGTAGGTCTCAAAGTTATAAGTGAGTTTATCCAAAAAAAGGAGTATCATAAGCTGCCATAGTTGCATGTGTTGTGAGGTAACTACCAACACATCTGTTCACTTATTTCTTCTGTGGAAAAGCCCAACATTGTAATCTTAAAACGGGGGAACATCATAAAACTGTCCAACTATGTCATGTCTCAACCTATGACTTCACTTTTTCTGCAATATCCTTCTTAGTACGTTATTTTGGTTCTAATGTCTGAACTACTTATGACTTAAAAAGGTTAAAAGAAAGTGAAAGGAAAACTTTCACAAAGTTCAGAGACAATTATAACGTATTCAACTATCAGACTTGACATCCAGGCAATACAACTCAACCAAGATCCCTGAACACTTGTGTTTATCATAGATTTGTTTGTTATTGCTAAAACGTAATCTACTGTCTGCTGTGATCTTTCACTTTTACCAAACAACAACCATCCTGACAATCCTGGTTACTTTAGTTCAGGAACACTCAGTTCTACAGGGTGTTGTAAAAAGAGAGCCATTCATTTAAGCCGCTGCAGATTTGATCTTTACTTGATGAATATGTTATTCGAACAAACTGTCTTCTTCTTTCAGATATCCTGAGGTGTTTTCCTTGCAGTCAGATAAATAAGATAAAACGCATTAAAAATATCTATTTAAAACATTTCTTCTTCTGCATGATAGAGGCAAAGTCTGTCTTGTTGGCAGAGGGAGAAGGCACAAACTCTATGATGTTTATCTGAGAGGATCCAGCTCAACATGTGTATTTATACAAGAGGAACAAGACGGGCACTTTAATCAAAGAGAAGTTTCCTCTCCAATGTGTGTTTTGATTGTTGCCATCATTGGTATTTTGTATTGTTGCACACACACTCACACACTGCAGCTAATGATGATACAAAAGCAGCAACATTTCTAGGTACGTTTTTAGTTTTAACCAGAAACAACTAAACACATGAAAAAGTCTGACATCTGAGACGTTCTAGTGGGCAACTTTCACCATCACTTGTTGTCAGATAATCAAGCATGAATCAAAGTTAATCATTATTGTAAACATGCATTGAGAATATGATAAAAAAAGATGATAGCTTCTTGTATTATAAAGTATTTAAAACTGTTCTGCCTGACACGTGCAAAGTCTCACAAAGGACAGGACATCAAGGCAGCGCAAAACTTCCCCTTATTCAAGTCATTGAATCGAGCCAAAACACACAAATCAACTACTGTATTTACAAACACACCCATACCCAAGAATACACTGTCCTGTAAGGCAACAACAGGGTAAGCGAAGATTGTAATGAAGCCCATGTTGTCTATAAGGCGATGTACTTATAAAACACTTGAGCATTGTGTAGTTTATGGAATCGTTTACAAACTATTCTTTAATCTTGCACCTGTCCTTAGTTTTTGAAGCGAGACAATATAATGGAAGACTTTCAGGCCAAAAACTGACAAATAGGACAGCTGGGAGAAAAGACAGCCAAATTCTAACTATTCACTTCATGTGGACAACTACAAAAAAGCACTGAAATCATAAATCTAATGATGCTATCATCACTGTCTTTATTATCTTACATCAGTTGGACAATTTGGCAAAGGGTATCATCTCGGACTCGACCGCCGTTCTTCCATTTCTGGGACTCATAATATCTCCCCCTTCATCCCACCATCACTCTCAACCTCCCACCTCCCTGTCAGACAGACGTATCCATTACGCCATCTCCGTCCAAACCACAAATGACATTTATGACTCACCAATTTCACAGTTCAACGGCTAAATTGCAGTTTCACCATAACAATACACCTCAAGGAAGTATCAGATCTCCAGGACAAAAACAAGTTGATCCCAAGGTAGTTAAAGAGGGAATATTAGCGTGGGACAAAATAACTGGTTTATTCATAAAAACTCAAATCTACCACTTAACCCTTGTGTTGTGTTCGAAAGCTGTTACCGTTCATGGTGTTCGCGGGTCAATTTTGACCCATGATTTATCTCAGTCCAAAACACTCAAAAATAATGACTATCATCCAATATTGTTTTAACTAAATCATAACTAACTTATAATGCATTCATAACCGTACAATCCTGTTGTAATTTAATTGTATGGCCCCAAAACACATTACACCACATATTGCACACATGCATGTATGTGTTCAGGTTCAAGTGTTAGTGTACATATTCTTTGTGAAAGGTTGAGTTCCCGTGGGGGAGGGGGATGGGCAGAGGCAGGGGAGACCAGGTGCATGTTGCAAAAAAATATTGTTACAGTGGATGAAGGGATGGGGGTGGGGTGTCTAAAGTCAAAGATGAATCTTGATTGGGCCAAATTTGACCTCGAGTCACCCACAACAACAATGCTGCTCTTCCCAGACCCGAACACCAAATTATACACTTTTTTTTTTAGAGACCTTCAGACTTGGCTAAAATTGTCAAAATCAGTTTTGTAGTGTTTATATAGCTGTTGAGGAGGATATCATGAAGCCTTGTTCCGATAAAAAAACTAGAGCGTAGTCATTACATAATTTTAACTTGCAATGGGTCACGGGAGACCCGTATATAACATAAGGGTTAATCCTTTCCTCACTTGGTACAGACCAAATACACACACACAGAAACACACACAGGCAGAGTGGGGCATGCCTGCCTCGCTACTTAAGTATCAGGGACAGGGCAGAATTATCTTTGCCACCCAGAGACAGAGCCTGTGAAAATACTGGGACACAAACACACAACTCTTCCAAACGTAGGCATTTTTATAACTCTGGGGGACAAGGGTCATCCTGTTTTTGCTTAACCAAGGTGCTTTTGCTAGGTTGGTGGCCAATCACAGGAACAGGGTCAGCTGTTGTCTCTGTGGGGGGTGATGGGCCGGAGATGGGTGAATAAGATCACACTCAAACCAGACCACAGGCAGCTTTGTCAGCATGTTGGGCAGCATGACCAAGTCTTACGGTTATTAGCTTTTAAAGGAGAATATTAACATATGTATCAGGCTGTACAGGCATTAACAGGACTCAGTAATGTTTCCTCTGGATATCAATTGTGTTCCCTGGGGTTCACACTGCCCTGGAACATCATGGCCAGGAGCAGGAACCTGGCAGCACGGAGAAGCTCGTCATTCCCACCAGCTACCGCCTTTCTACAATCCCTCCATCCAACATCCCACACACAAACTCTCACTGCAAGAATCTGCTAATCTACCCATCTTCCTATACTCCTCCTCCTCCTCCTCCTCCTCCTCCTTTAGGAATGACTAATGACTCATTCTGACCAGATTAAATGACCACCAAGGGAGAGAAGCTCTTTTCTGTTAATATTATATAAACAGAGGGGAAATGTACTTAAGAACAGATGATGCGGTGAAATTATTGGGAGCAAAGGTCACATTGGTCTAAATATTAGCGTGTTGGTTAACTCTCAAACAGAGTAGTGGGTAAAGGCAATCTGACATTGTCTTTTCATTATGACCTTTCTATTTGAGTCAGCCTGACCCATGCGAGTCTCAGAGTTATGACATTAGATGTTGATTGCAGTGGTTGACTGTGAAATGTTTATACTGTATATTCACTCCTGGCCTCCGTTCAGCCCCACTGATTGCAAAGAAGCCCAAACAGGATGCTCTGATACTCAGTCAACGACATGTAACTGTGTATGTGGAGACAAAGAAGAGACAAACACTCTGAAGCGACCTGTAGACATGGGCTAAACATTGAGATCCACATTAACAAAGGTGCAGGATACAAAAGCAATGAGAAGAGAAATGTATAAGACTGCATTTGAGCCAAGAATGTGTGTCATTGTATAAGTGATGAGGAAAGCCCCTTTCTGTTCACCGTGCAGCTTTGGATGGATGACAGGAACACACACTTCCTGTTATGGACCTCCCGTGGGTGGATAGGAAAATATACTACCGCCAACAATAAATCCCAAATTTGAGTGGCGTCATTTAATCAGGAACAAGATGTTCAGCCCAGATATACACCTCTTCACCAATCTGCTCATCTGTCCAGATGTCCTATGTCTGTGTCGTGTTTGTGCTTCTAAAAGAGGCAGGCTGTGGATAAAGGTTTCCTCTGCGGATTTGTTTAACCTCATTCTCAACCTCTGCAATCATGACCTACACAGCTCTTTAACCTTAATCTGCATTGAACAAGTCATTCCATTGCCAATAAAAGAGCAAACAATATTGTTTTGTCGATCAAACATCTGTAAAAATGAATGTTAAAGACACTCTGCTCAGCTTGATGCCAGCAAAGGAGACAAGCAAAAGCTCTTTTGTCAAGATGTTGATCACAAGTCATTCATGAACTAAATTGTTGGCACTTTAAGGACATCTCAGCGTGATGATCCAGGCTCCCTTGAGGGGTGTCAATCTTCTCTGAAACATTACACATCCCCGCAATGTGAAATACAAACTGACAGCCTTAATTTTGAATGTGACGCAGTCCAAGATTTACTCCCCCTCAGCTGGATTTCTGATACTCCTGTGTGAGAGATGTTTCCGCTGCAAACCCCACCCACGCTTGGAAATAAAGCCCCACATCTGACAAGCCTTTCAGCAGAAGGTGACCGCTGTAGTTATGTTGATTTCAACAAACGGCCCAAATGAGGATCAACACACAGAGCAGTAAACCTCTCAACTCTTTCTGTTCTCAGGGGAGGTTTGGAGCCCCAGTTGTTCTCCTGTTTTCCATTCAATTCAAGGAGTTTATGAATAGGGAAACTGTATCTGGAAAACTATTTAAAAGTGTACCTGTCTTCTGTTTTAAATGTTGGATACAAACTCAAGCTGTGAAATTAACATTGGCCAAACATGTATGCGTTCTGCTTTTATGTAAATAGTTAATTCTTAATGAATGTAAAGCATAGCTGGTATGGTTCCACTTGCCTCAGACTTGCGGATATAAGTAGACAATATTCAAAATGTTAATGGGAAAGTTTATCAGATTCCCTACATTTTCTTTGCCAAACTTGCGAAATAGTTAAATCTCCTCTGGCTACGGGAAAAAGACCACACCAACATAACAGCTCAAATAGACTTTATTCTGGAGACCTATTCATGAAGGTTATTTGATTATCTAAACATACCAATGATTAACTTCATACACATCTGTGTCTCCCTCATTACCTCGTCATACCTCCCTGTAACACACACACATAGACACACACAAACACACACACACACACACACACACACACACACACACACACACACACACACACACACACACACACACACACACACACACACACACACTTCAGCTACCGTAGACAGTCTGCCCCACCCTCCCTCTCTTTCTCTGTCTCTCTTCTCCTCCAGCAGTGGAGAGAAAAAGAAGAGGCTGGAGTGGAATACTTTGAGTAGATTCAGTGGTTGAAAAAGAAACATTAACAACTTTATAGTACAAGAAATATATATTCTACACAATCTGGAATAAAGAGAGTAACCATAAAACACTGAAATGTGTCTATTTCAATGACTAAAACTCTATCACAGATGATCACAGTTAATGATGTTTAAACACACTGAATTTGACACAAACACAGCCGGTTGCCCAGAGACAGACTAGCCTACATAGGACAAACAGTAGCCTATACTATGTATGCACACTATGAACAACTAAGATCCTCCTTTCTAAAAGTTGCGCACCTTAACTTAAACAGGTAGAAAGTGTCGGTGACACAAGTATACTTTTAAGCTCCCTGTGTTGTAAATGCTTCATCCACTTACCTCAGCCCCCGCCAGGTCCACAGTGGAGTAGAGAGCCGCCAGCAGCAGTAACAGGGTGCCGGACGATAACAGCATTGTGCGGTGCGCGCTGGTTACCGTGTGCGCAACAGTGCAGAGTGTCCGCTAACAACCACCTGCGTGCCGCTTCTTGTCCTCTTTCTTCAGGTAACTGTTCAACTTATCGGCAGAGCACGGACAGCACGTTTGGCTGCATCTTTGTCCGAGACGTTATGAGGTTCTGATCAATGCAACTTGGTCTTGTTTCTTCTGCACCACACCCCCCTCCCAAAACGACCACCCTCGCCCATGCAAACGAGCTCAACCCCTGCTCTAACAAACACTTTGACTTTTCTCCGTAAGAAGAGGGACTACTCGGCACACTTTGGTGTGTTTTTGTGACAATATTTCAGCAGGTTTTGGTGCAACTGCTACCTGTTTTAAAACTGTTTTGCTCGGGATCCCGCGCATCTTCTAACCCGTGATATCCTTTTCCTCTACCTAACCACCGCTCCCAAGCCAGGGGTAACTGTAAGTAAATTACTTTATCAAACGGATATTGAATGAATTACATTTACAAGAGAAAACCCGATGTATCATTTCAACTGTCGCAGGAGAGGGGTTTAATACGGAGCACCTTATGAGGTCAATTTCTCAGCAGAAATAGTTACAATGATAAAGTTGTAAATCACTTTAGACGCTAACCAGGCGGGTCACATATATTGACTCATCAAGCATTAGTGATATTTGACGTTTATGGTGTTGGTGTGCCTCAGGTCGGGCAGACATGCTGTAGAAGTGTCTCTATATTGAGACAGCGGAGTGACCTGAAGTTTGCGGTGCGCATGAGTGGGACCATGCAAGGACAACACGAGAGAGGACTGAAGAACCTGAGGTGAGCGGGGCATTTTACAGCAAATCATCTTCATATATTCATAAATTAGCAGCATTATTAACACTGTCATTTGTTTGACTATAGGCTGCTGCTTCTGTGTCTTTTCATTGCCACCCTCGCCTCTGGAGTGCACGCGGTAAGTTGTATCTCCCTCGTGTTTTTAATTTAGTTTTGCTTGTAAACTTTCACTTGCAAACTGATTGATAATGAAGTGTTAAAACGTAAACCTGAACGTGTCTCCGGGCTGGGTTTGTATCTGGGAGCTGCTCGGCAGATGCCCAAGCATGCACACCGTGGGAGTGTCTGTTTGGGGAGGTTGTCCTGTAGGAGGGTCCTTGGCTTGCATGTTTAAATGTTGTGAAATGTCTCATGTTGAAATGCCAGTGGTTTAAATTAGGACATTATATTTGTTTTGCAAACTGGAAAAAACAGAAATGAGCTATCATAATAAGGCTAGAATTTAGCTTTGATTTGCTTGACCTTTAACCTGGCAGTGATTGAAAGGTGGGGTCATGACCTCTGAAGGCATGACAACAAAATGCTTACCTTTATATACAAATTTGCCATGCTGGGCTAATATGATGCAAAATAACTTCTTAATGAGAAAGGCATGCTCCACATTCTTTTATGTTTGTATGTGTCAGTCTTTCGGTCAGTGTTTAAAGAACCAGACTTACCTTACATTATAAAAAGACAATACAGTCTTCACTTACATGGTGTTAATTTGGACATTTATGTAATGGATTGACATAGTTTCTGTCTCAAGCACATTTTAAGAGATCGCTGATCATATTGTGCATGAATTAATCAAAACCAACAGCCTAAGCTATGAATCCATACCGTATGCATTAAGAAGAACCATATTCATGATTTGGAGGTTTTCGTTTTCAATATGGTATAACATGTGATATTGGTTTTTTAATCATTCCCCCTGTTCACACTGACCATAAGGTGACCCATCAATTTACTTTAGGAAATGGGTTCAAAATGCACAGTCCTTAATCCAAGTCGTCTTAAATTCAGATGAAGCTAATAAACATGTTATCAGTCTTAGTTAGACAAATCCAATGAGTGTATTCCAAACCTGCAAACTTATCAGTGTGGGATTCCGTCTTTGTGTCCATGGAAACAATAAGAGGATATTTTGTAACAAAGAAAATGAAACTTGCACAACCATTATACAATTGTGCTACATAATATTTCCTTGAATACAAACTCAAGGAAAGATTCACCATCATGAGGTCCTGCTGAAAAGAGTTGGTGAGAGGTCAAAGGTCAGGTCCCTTCAGCAGCCCAATGTGCTAATGTCCTAGATCTTGATACTTTACCTCTTTCATCTCACGTGTAATCTGTCTAAAGGTATGTTAACACTGGATTGATGACACGTTGCTGTCCCTAGCAAACCAACTGTGCAGGTGCAAAGATGTAATCCAAAAAGCACAAATAAAATAATAAATAAATCCTTTAGACTAAACCTTCCTGTTCACGTAAATTGACTTCTTATGTTTCCCTATATGCATACAAACTCCACTTGAATTCAAGTTAAAGAGAGAATACAGAAGAGAATACCAATAAAAATGGTCCTTCAATAATTAATGAATCTCTTTATCTCTCCCAACCTCCTGACTTTGCATGACATACTATATGTTTCCTTACATCAACCTAAAAAATGTTGGCTTGATGAAAGGAAATAAGATTGCACATGTGTCCACTCTTTATGTGTTTGTGAGCATGCAGCATGCAAGTGTGTTTTTTGCTTTTGTTGTTTGTTGCAACTTGTAACAACATCAGATGGCCATTGGTCTGGTCAGACATTTGAAATCATATTTTAGGCTTTCGGATAAACCTTTTTATTTTCCTCGGGTGTAAAGCCCCTGTCACACTGTCCCGAAATTGACACCCGATGGACACACGATAAAGGAAATGTTCAAATTCGGCTGTGATCGTAGCAACATCGGGCCATTCGTGAGGGCATCTAAGCCATCGTATGACCGCCGGTGGAGTTTCTCAGGCTCCGGCAGCAACTTTGTGAGCGGCAACTTCGTAAGGCACTCGTGAGGGCATCTTGTCAAATCGTGTCATCTTCGTGTTATCATCGGTGCATTCACCCTCACTCTGATCGGGGCGAATGCCCGATGGCACCGATGATAACAAGATGCCCTAACGATGGCCTTACGAAGGGCAAAATTGACACACGAATTCAACACGAAAATTAACCTTCGCAAGGTCCTTCGGCAATTTTTTGGCATGCCAACGATTTTGCCACCGCTCACGAAGTTGCTGCCGGAGCCTGATAATCTCCACCAGCGGTCATACGAAGGCTTAAGATGCCCTCACGAATGGCCCGATGTTGCTACGATCACAGCCGAATTTGAACATTTCCTTTATCGTGTGTCCATCGGGTTGTTTTAGTTTTATTGCACAACAAAATCATGTAAACATATTATGTAAATAACCCAATTTGTGTTCTGTGAAACTAAAAAGGATATAATATATTATTTTGAAGGACAGTTGACAGGAAGTTGTTGTTGTTATGGAAACAACATTACGGAGAAAACGTAATATTTTCTACATATAAAGATGGATAAAGTAAAGAACAAAGTCTGAAGATATCAGTACAGTATCATAGTACTTTAACATAATTGTTTTTGGTACTTTCGTTGCAGTTGTATGTCTTAAATGTAATGTAAATGTTGCCTTCGTGTGTGGTTCGGGGCCATCTTCGTGCGAAATTCACAATTCCATATTCGTGTGTCCATCGGGTGTCAATTTCGGGACAGTGTGACAGGGGCTTAATGAAAAGGCCCATTGTCTCTTGCTTTTATCAGATTTGGTAAAACCTTAATTAAAAGCGTGTGACCCTACTCAGCTCCTCTGTGTATTGTGCAGCTTTGCTCCAAGGCGGTGATACTGGAAGACAGAAGTCTAATTTTAGTTTGGCAACATCCATGTGCTCTGTGCAGGCTGTTAACTGTCAAGTGAAGAAACAGCTCTTATTAATTATGCAATTACTTAAGTTACAACAAAATAGATTCAGTTGTCTGAGTATGTTAGTCTGAGTGTGGCTACAGTACAACCAGCATATACATTTTTGGTGAAACACCTACATCTGTACTCATTAAAGAAGCTATTGAAAGAGTAATAAGGATCCTGTTTCAGCTGTTCTGAACTCTGATAAATGAGGTAGTGATTTTAATGTCAAAAGGGTGATGAAAGCAGTTACCAAACATCACTCTCTGAAGTTTCCCATCTGACACAGAATTTCTAAAGCCGCTTCCCAGGAAATGTGTTTCTGTGTAATATCAAATCTAAATCTGACCCACGGGACAGTTTCAGTACTTTGAACCAGACCCCAGCCTTTCAGTAGGATAAATGTTTCCCACCATCAGTCTCCACCTCATGTTTTAGATTTAGAATTACACTTCCTATTGAAAGTATATTTCTCATGTGAGATTTAATTAGTGTCACCTTCCTTCTCACTCACTCTGCCATAGTGAGATGTACCTCTGTGATTAGGACTAGAAACAAATTGCATGTTGTTCAAGCACATTGGTGGGAAAATGTGTTTGCGTCTGTTTTCCGAACGTTAAGGCGGGGTGAAAAGCCAACATTTATGAAGAGAGGGTTTACGCATTTACCACCTAAATGTGGGGATAGCACTATTCATCAGAACATATTTTCTTTCCTGGAAGGCATTTAGAGTGTTGCAAGGAGTTGTAAACATAAAAGAGTGAGTCAAAGAAAAGGGATTGAGCAACCCTGATTGCTTTCCCATCTCAGCACTGCTGGCCATCACAGTGTGAAGTGGGTGTGAATGTCTAAAGGTCAGTTTTTCGGAAAGTTACGAAAAGCATCCTACCCATTTTCAAAGTTGGAAAAGTTCAAGTATTATGGCTTTTCCAATAAAGTGTAATCATCCGACTCACAGTTTTGACTGAGTGTACTTCCACCTGAAATTCCTCAGTGTTCACCAATTGTTGTTTCTGAAACTGACAATTGTTGTGCATACTAAGCATGTTTTTTTATAGTTAATCAATTTTCAGAACATTTAATTCATAAACCAATTTCTATTAAATTCCATTAAAGTGTCCCATTGCTTCAAGTGTCTTGTATTGTTCGACCAACACCAATGTATTTGGTCACATATATGACAAAAACATTTATCATCACCTGAAATTTGGCAAACCGGAATTTTCCAAAATCACTGAAATTCAATGTGTTCTTCTTTCATAAATGACAAGCTTATTAGCCCACCTTTTAAGTGTGTCGGTCATACCTCTAAGGTGTCACATTAAAGGGCCTTGGCCACAGTTTATTCGCTATATCAGAAGATTGTCTTTTCTGGATTTCCTGCTTTTTATTTTATATGACGAGGCAAGACTAACATTTCAAGTAAAACAACTTCTATTCATGTGCACCCCGCTTCATGAACATGAACCTTGCACACAAAAACTGTTTATCAGTGTCCATTGGCGGAGGAAGGAAGGCTCTTGAGGCTGTAATGTTAACAGGATGTTTCATATCGGACCCTTTGAGAGGCTCTTATTCTTGTGTGTTTGAGAATATATTTCAAGATGTCTTTGAGCGTGGTTTAATGAGGGGATGATGCTGGCTGAGGTTTTCCTGAGTTGTGGGAATCCACACTGCGACCATGGAAGAGATGTTTTTGGCTACAGATGTTTTACAGTATCTGAAACCCCAGCAGCAACATCTGCTTTTGCAATTACTAGCTAAGTGGATGATCGTGATAAATGTTTTTTCTGCATTTGCTTTGTACTTTTCTGGCAAGTTTCACATTGAAACTACACAGGCAAACTTATATCCAACTGCGTAACTATAAATATTCCTAAGAAAATAGGAAAAATATGCAAATGATGGAAAAGCAGTTTACTTGGTTAAACATCTGTGCCGTTCATTCGGGAAAAAGAACAAAGCATAAGCCTAAATGTAAATGAGTGCTGTGTGATGGGGTCAGTAATGGAAAGCCGACACGTGACTGACCTTTTGAATTTGATTGTTTTATGTTTGAGGAAGGCGTGTGTCCGGGGCGAGGGGGAAGATGTCTGCCTGTGATAAGGATAGAAAAATGTCCAGAACATCCCGCCAAAATAGTGGCTGTGATATAGAGAGTGCCTGGCTGTAACAATCAGGGGAAGAGTCCATTGTGCTGTGCTGCAGGAAGCCTCAGATGAGAAGCCCATGTGTGGGGCTTCCCTGTCACTGGTGTGTGCCAGCAATAATGTGTGTGTGTGTGTGTGTGTTGTGTGGCGAAAGGCATTTTCCACTAAGGTGTTGCCCTCACCTCAGAGACCGACCTCTCTGACCTTTCTGCATTTTTACTGCCTAACGATTGTGTGGATGCACGTGCATGCATGCTCCCATGTGAATGGATGTACACTGTGCGTGTCTTTTGTTTCGCTTAAGAATTGTTTCCTCAGGAACAGCTGTTTAAAATGGGTCTTTGACTTGGTGATTATTTGATAAGTCTCTGTGGTTTTAGCATTGTAATAGTGAAGAAAGGCTTGGTGTGCTTGGCTGTTTGCCATCATTTGGATACAAAATGCCTTCTTAAACAAGCACACGTGTACAATTTTGAACAATGTTAAAAGCAGATGAGTAAAACGTCAGTAAATGTGCACGAGATTTGTTTATATTGGGGCTCCGAAAATGTCTTGAATTAGTCACCCAGTTTGCTCTCCGTCATCGTCAGGATGTATGAGTGTGTGGCCCTACATTTCTCACGTGCTGTGTGTGGGGGCTTTGTTTATCTGTGGGGTAAGTAAAGTTTGGTTACATGGAAAACATCCTGGGCTTAGAGAAAATAGACTATCCAGAGAAGCTCTCCAAACAGGAAAAGGAAACGGGGTGAAGTTAAATGTGTCAAGAGTTTCTTTACAACCCTACTGGACCTCACATAGTTCCACTTCTCCAATTTAATTTGAAATATTGTATTGGTGGGGAATTATATTATTTTGAAATAACCAGAGCAATATTAAAATGAGAGGAATCTACTCTATTGCGAGTTTGCATTTTGAAACCCTGTTATACAAACAGAGCCAAAGCTATCTTAACATACTGACACACGGAGGTAAAACTCTCAATTATATCAAAATGATGCAACAATTTGGTGATAAAATAATTGAGTTGTACAGTATATTCACAATTTAGACTCTGGTTCATACTGTACATGAGAAAGAGAAGGAAATATTTATTAGATGTCTAAGGGAATGATGGCAGCCAATGTTCTGTCTCTGTTCTGGTCTCTCTCCAGATACCTTGAAGTGTTCACTAAAGGACAACTTTAAATAAACTAAGAGTGTTTATTAGTATATACAGTTCATATTTTATTTTGAAAGTATTCACATGGGCTTATCAGTGGATTTTTCAAGATGCCGTGTGGTCTCTGAGGATAAAGGGTGGTTACAGTCATCTTTGTACTGTCTCCATCAGTTATTTTCTTAGCACTCATACATCAAAACATATCATTGTATTTTTGTTAGCAGTTATAACGATGTGAAAGCAATACAAGAGTTCAATATCCCAGGGCAAAGGAAGATTAGAATACCAGTGTTGTTATTGTGCATAATCACCCTTTATGCTTCATTTGCTTCCTAAGTCATGTGTGACAGCCAGCAGTACCACTGCCCTGCTACAGTACTGTATGTGCGCACACACACACACACACACACACACACACACACACACACACACACACACACACACACACACACACACACAACTAACAACTTTCATTATCTATTGCTGGATAGCTTTTTGAAATGATCAAGAAATGAATCACATTTGTATTCTTGAATCTCTGGGTGCATTAAGCCATTGTGTATAATACTACAATATTGCTCATAATTGTTGTCAGGTTGGATTTTTACCTAATTTCTACATCACTGTTATCAATGTGATGTGGTATGGTGAAGTTTATTTGCTTATCATTCCTATCTTGATTTTAATCTACATTAACTTTAAGAAATGAACATCATCACAATACACGATATCAATGCATTAGTACATATAAGGATTTCGTCTATATTGCCCACATCTGCGGTATTCCTACTGTATGTAAATATACTATGAAGTACATACAGTACCTACCTTCTTACTGTGGGTATTGTCCACAGTATTTATGTATGACATGTCTAATTTATGTAATGTAAAGCGCTTTGAGGGCTAAAATAAATGCCATGAAATATTGGTATTATTACTTCAAACTTGGAAACACATGCCCATATGTATTTACCCTTGACTTTATTTATTACATTGGAATTTATATAGTACAATTTATATAAATATTTAATCCATTTTGATTGAAGTTGTTTATACATGCAACTTTGTTTAAGCATTTTTTTAAGCATCTTATCGACCTTTCTCCTCTGAACCGTAAATCAGGGCTTTGTTTAAATTGTCATTGCTGTAGTAAGGTCCTGCAGTCTAACCTGACTTTTCTTTGACTTGGAATGAAGTTTGAAAGTAAACTCTTCGTGGACGTTGTCTTTGCAAATTCCCTATATTCTGTACATACCCACCCGTGTCATTTGCCCTTTCTCCATCTCACAGTGATGAATGGAGGGACACAGGGGTCCCATCAGGCCGTGCAGAAAGAATTCCTCTCAGTGCTCCCAGGCTTCAGTCTGCACAGCTCCATCCCTCACTTCCTTTTATAGCCTCGTTCTGCCCCAGTCCACTGTCCCCTCGCTCGCTCTCCATCTATCTCTGAAAGGGACACTTGGCAGACGTTGTGTCCTCCCTCTCTTTTACTCTACTTCCCTCAGCTTGTCTCCTTCACATTTCAGCTCCCCCTCCCCTCCCTCGTTCTACACGTGCGTCTCTGCTCGTCTGTCTCTCCTCAGTAGAGGTGAGTTTCTCAGTGAGCTCAGACGGAAGGATTGTTTCAGCTGTGTTTACACAAAGACCATACGTACTCTTACAAAATGACTCTCGACTTGATGTGCCGGTTGGTCCAACTGGTTTCCACACGGTGATTACATTCCTGAAGTCATCTGTTTGAATTTTATTTATGGGTACTTATTTTGGTGATGCACTTAATGTATTCATATCTTGCGGTATGTATAGGTCCTCCATCACGACACAACTTTATCTAGTAAGAACATCGCCCTTTAACTGATCTCACTGTCCGGCTTTACACATGTTTCATCTGGACCAGAGAAAACCACATTACCCTCCCAGCTGTGGCCTAATTGATTAGAGTGAATTATTTCTCGTCATGGGAAGAATGTTAACAGAGTTAAGTACACACTTTGCGATAACATGACCTTGTCAAATGTCCCGTCTCTCTCTCTCTCTCTCTCTCTCTCTCTCTCTCTCTCTCTCTCTTACCCCTTATCTGTCTTGTCCTTCTTTTTTTTTTAAGGGTTGGCAATGTCAGCCCCAGCCTGTGCCAATTTGCTCCAGACAAATATATCTCCATGACAATATGTTATAGATTGATATGACATTGTGTAGGCTAATGATAGCGATGGTACCAAGTAGATGAACCCTTATAACTTCAGTGATCCTCTGACTTTCCATCTACCGCCACCATAATCCCTTGAAAACTTTTGGATTGTAATAACTTTAATGATCCCATAGCTTTTCAGTTAGAGCAATAAATACCAATGAACAATTTATTTCATTCAAAAAGTCACAATGTTAGCCTTCTTCTGATGACTGTCTGCTCATTGGTAGAAGTAAAACAGCAGACATGACAGTTCTCAGGCCTCTCAGGTGTCCAGTTTCTCACTGAATGGTTCCTCCCGTCTGGATGTGATTGATCATCAAGAAGAGGTTGAGGAGCAGGGCCGTCAACATAACACGCTTTGACAGGTTGGACTGTTAGCACAAGATCCAGAATGGTTCTAATCCCACCTCAATTTGGCTCAGACTGTAGCAGGAAGCATAGATTAGAAGTGTGTCCCACTGGGAAACTGAGTTGGGATTTGTTGTGACCTTAAGCCAGTTAAGGAGAAGGGAGGTCCAGCTGTGTCAGGCCCAGGGCAGAAACCAGAGCTGTGTTTATACTGGAGCCAAGCCAGAGGAGCACCACGGGAGTTTCTGCTCTGCCCTGCTTCTAGTTCATGTTCTCCTTTAAAGTCATGTCCTTCTCTCTCTACAGTTCCCTCTCACTACTTACCTCTATGTATTTCAATTTGTATCTACAGAAACCATACAGTGCACACAGTTGGGTCTTTTCCGTAGATCTGTGGATATATCTTAAAATGTTGAGTGGCTCTCCATAGCTGCTCCACAGGAATGTGAGAAATCATACCTTCATATGTTTATTCTCACAGCTGTTAGCATTAAGAACTTTGTTTTTGAAATTGTATAGTTCATTCACTAACTCTTCCCTTCTTTTCCTATTTTTCTTTCACTTGTCCGTTTGTTTAAAAGTACTTGTCTTGGAGTGTTCTTTTGAGTGCACACTCAACTTTCCAACAGGATGTGGATGGTGTTTGACAGGAAGCAGAGTGAGCTGTAAAGACGTGATGGTGCAGACAAGCTTTACTGAATATCAAGTAGGAATTCTGTGAGATTCATAATGGCCGGCACAAGAACTTCCCTTATCAACATAATGGGGGCCTTTGGGACAACTGGTGTTATATCAAGACATGCCTCAGTAATAAAATCTAAGCCAAGACAAACATTTTCATGTTTGATGTTTTGCTTTTCCGGCTTCCGTGTGTGTACAGTATGCGTTTCCAACCGTTTTGTAAGTGTGTTTGTTTAAAAGTTAGAATTTGATTATTTGATTCAATTCTGTGTGAGACTATTGCCGGAAGCTGAATCTGCACAGAAAGTATAAACTCCCCCTTTCTACACGCTAACCAATATAAAAGAAAAATGGATTTTTAATCTCAATGAGACCTATCCTTGTTAAATAAAGGTAAAATAAAAATATATAAAATAAGGCGTTATAAAAGAGTTATTAAAAAAGTTTGTATTTCAGTACTGTACTAAAAATAAAAAACTTGAAAAGGCATTAACATTTATGCAATACATTCTGTGTATTGATAGTTGACATAGTAAAATCACTATTCATCATTTCATATACTATGCTGTATCTGTAAAAATGTTCCTGACATTTCTTACAGCCCAGAGTCACATAGCAAGACAGCAAAAACGAGCAGCAAAATGTATTGTAGACACAGACATTTGCAGTTTTATGTTTATACCTTTCTACTCAGTCACATGACGGACAGACTTGCTTCTTCTCCTTTTATCAAGAAAATGTCCTCACACATACTCTTCCTTTTTCACGTAGGCAACAGGGAGGCTAGGGAAGTCATTTCAATATATGTTCAAGATCTTTATCAATTGTACAAATGGTGATCAAGCCTTGAACCGCAGCATAAGGACTTGACTTATTGTTTTTTATTATCACTTTCGGAAGTTAAAGCTGTGTGCATGGGATGTAAAATACTTGTAACTATCATTTTTAAAGAGAGAAGTAACTTGCTAACAAATGTCATTATAGGTTTGTCCATATTTGGCCATAAACTAAAGTAGGTATTCAGATGTTAACTCCGGCCTGCATGCTTACAGCGAGTCCTAACAGAGATCGTTCTCAGCTGGGGAAGGGAGTAGCACACACCCAGTGCAGATTGAGTCTCACAACTGATATACTGCAGATACACATCAAACAGCATGTTTCCATTACAAATGAGTGTTATATGTACAGAAACTCCCCTGCTCATAGTTCCTTGTTAAAAGTGGCCAGGTGTTTCAAATTCAACATGTTTGCACTTTCTCATCATTAGTGTGAGGAAAGGATGCTGCAACCTTGGAACATTAGTAACCGATGAAATACAGTGTATATATTTACACACAAAGAAATACACATTTTTAATGAAAATGGTTCCACTCAAGCAAACACAAAATGCCATGAAAGTGCCCCCTACTTCCTTTTTTGGTATGAATATATACCAGTGTAACCAACAAATGTGAAAGTCAAATGACAGTGAACCAAACATACATGGGATGTAAACGCCAATGCAGTTGCCCGACTGGAAAACTATTTTTAGTTGTGTTCATTGATACCCAGTTTATGATAGACAATGTTATATTTGCACGTCTGCCACTAAGAGCACTGCATTTTTTTATGTACCGTCTTTTAATTATATAAAAAATATTTAATTCAGCCTGCGTAAATAGGCTTAAAAACTCGGTTGGCCATTCGCTGCTCATTATAAAGAAGATTGCACTGAGCCGCATGTTAACATCTTAAGGCGACTGAGATAAGTATACTGTATGAACACATTTTTTTCATATAACTCCAACGCTTCAGTGTCAGGATCCCATGGGTTTTCAATGAGTCCGAAGATGTCAGTCATGTTAGTCATGTCTTTTGAAGTTAGACGGCGATGACAGCAGCCCTCTGATGGCTCAGTTTACCAGACAAGTGGTTGTAGAAAGCAATTGGCGTCCATCCAATTGATGATGGGATCAAGCATTCCTCTTGGCCACGGTCAAAGTGGAAAGGCCGCAGGTCAGATCCTTTATAAAGGATGAACATCAGCCTCTGACAATCCGCCCACAGATCAACCACTTGTTATGGTCACAAGTTTCCTTGTAGTTGGATTTGGTTTCTGTTGATTCTCGTAGCCTTCAGAGCCTTCATTACCGGTTCTTTCTCTGTCCTCCTTATAGGCTGAGTTACTGACGGGTAGAAACCATGTCACCACCTATCCCAGATCAAACATCCTGACCTGCAATAGTCTGTGATCTCTGTTCATTTGATACCTCAAACACAAGGTGGGGTCTCACACAAACACTGTTTATGTTCACTGTTTCGTTTCATGTGTGAAAACTGAGTAACCATCTCAAAGTAGGCAGTTTGTCAATTCCACCACCTGGGGCTCAGAGTGATTCTGTTCCAAGAGATATTCCTGTGGCTTCACAGTTTACCTGTAAATGATTTAATGTCTAAGCAACAGCGAGTAAGAAATACTATCCGTGTGACAAAAAGAGTGTTAAAATTGGCTGTGGTCTGCAAACAAGTAATTGAGTTTTTAGGAGGAAACTGGAGATGTTATCTAAAATGTGTCCTTCTGTGTCTCAACAACGTCACTCCTTTCAGTCAAGGTCAGCACGCACATTTCTGAATTATGTTTTTGGATTATTAATATCTTGGTATCACGGGATGTTTAAGTGAGTAATACCATGATAGATGTGGAATGTACAGCTGCGTGTCGACATCATGGACTCCCGTCTTTTTTTGTGTTTTATGCCCTGTTTGCCATTTGCAAGACGAGAGGCAATGAGTGCATTTTCTAAATTCCATTCATGGTTGTTTTATGCACTAATGTGCATTACATACATTTTAATATATATATATATATATATATATATGAAATACATTTCAAAGGTTTTTGACTCTAATTATTTTAGTCATCATCATGCAGGTTCCTTATTGCTCTGGAATACCATAAACCTTGTGCTTTGGGTGTCTTGGTTTTAGTAAGTGCTAGCTGAAGGCCATTGCCATACTTTTTGCCCATCTCAAATCCTTCATTATTTCTTTGCATGTGTATTCTTGTTTTTCAGTCTTTTAGTTAAACATCCTGTCATGCTGTGTTGATTTTTGCTACATTTGACATCATCCAGAAGTGCTAGGAAGTGGTAATGTCTGCGGTTAACCTGCTGTATATATTACAGTGACTCACTCTGACCACAGACAAATCCCACAAGCCAACCATTATCATGTCTGCATGTAGTTTGGTCATCCTTTGTATTTATCAAGGTAATTATACACATGAGATATATCCAAGCTCACTGCATCAGAGATCAGAGCTCACTGCATCATCCATTAACCCTACCTACATAGGTATTTAAAAGTCAAAGTCTCTCCAAGCATTATTATCAAAGATGCATGTATGAGTACCAGCAGGAAAGAAAAAAATTAGCGTGAGAAAGAGTGCTGTTGACCCAGCTGGATTTATTTTATTTACTGTACATTGAAGGACATAGTGAGCGAGGCTCCAGTGCAGCCATAAAGAACAGGGAGGCAACAAAAACATATTTCCTCATTAAGAAAAGCATTAATCTGACCACTGTCTCCTGAAGACCTTGAACTATTCTAAGAACTCAAACTCCAGGT
This sequence comes from Pseudochaenichthys georgianus, assembly GCF_902827115.2. Taxonomy (NCBI): domain Eukaryota; kingdom Metazoa; phylum Chordata; class Actinopteri; order Perciformes; family Channichthyidae; genus Pseudochaenichthys; species Pseudochaenichthys georgianus. The sequence continues at coordinate 25,528,294 of NC_047523.1, read as the reverse complement.
TATCTTTATCCAGCACTTTGACAGGAAAAACTGATTGAGGCAGGTAGCTGTTAAAAATAAATATACATGTGAACTGCTTGCCTCTACAGTAGACGCCCCTACTCATTAAACACACATAGACACACAGACACAGTATCAGTAACAGACATCTATCATACAAATGTGACCTCACTGGCTCTATTTTTACAGACCGATATAAACCATAAATATTGACTTATTCTATTACAGTTGTATTTGCTCTGGGTAAGCTGAACCCTCTGAACTTTATGATGGCAAATAAGTGTATTTCTCTAAATGTGGTGTGTTTCTTTAAGGGACAAACCATCCTTAATTGTTTTCCACAATAATACTTATTTGTGTTCTTGTGGCTATGCTTATAGCGATGGATAAACTATTATACACCCTCCAGACATACTTTAAAACTTGGGAACTTGGCAAGAGAGTAATAGGATTTGTTTGGCTCAGGAGACACCATGTAGGCTCTTAGGGGAAAACAGCATATTGTTTCTCTCCTAATATTCTAATCTGTCTTCCAAGGAATGTTTTTATTTCTCTTTTAACATTCATGTGTGGTCTGAGTGGTTTACAGGTTCATTTATATAAATGAAAAGTGGGTGGCTTTTTGTGGAAAGCATGTTTACATTTATGCACATGATTGCAATTTTGAAGCATAGCAGATGACTGTAGTGGCAGTCCAGATTACTGAAGGTAGTTAGCAGGACGAACAAGATGGTCAACACCGGGGAGCCCTAATGTAAACTAGATAAAGAGACAAATGAACACAGCTAACTGGGGTTTGTTACCTGGTTTGTTGTTTTAAATCATATACACCGTGGTCTTACAATTTTCATAACAAAGTCATTGGAGTGAGTTATAATCTATACTTTGTATTTAAAAATGTGAGAGGTGGGCATGAATAATCACCAGCAGACATCTAGCTGTATCTTCTGGTCTCTATGGCTTACAGATGAAGTCTGTTTTAGTCCGTTTTGCATGTTGAGAATCAGGATTGGTCTTCTTTCATTACATCTTACAACAATGGTGTCAAATGTATGACACATCTGTAAGACCCTATGGGGTGTCTCAATTCATGCAGTATTTCTCTTTGTTGCATTTAACAGTATGTTTGCATTAAAGGGATTTGTAGTTCTTCATCTGATCTAACCATTTATCATACTTATCGTGCTGTGGCTCTGCCTTGTTTCAATACTACAAGACATGGCCCCATAGCTTTGATGATACAGGATAAATAAACTGACATATCAATGAGTTAACAATCCATCCAACTTAAAGCTAACTGTCTCTTTTGTTGTTTGTAATAAGTCAGTGTGAACAAAATGACAAAATGAACCAAACTATGAATAAATACAGCAACATTCTGTATAATCGACCAAGGTGTGCCTTGCAGTATCAGGAAAAAAGTGATCAGTGGGTCATTGTGACTGTGGGTGGAGAAAACAGGATACTGTAGCACATTCCTATTGTCCTTTACTAAAAGAGACATCATCTATTTTGAACTTGTTAACTCTAAAGTTTAATTCATGACGCATAGCACAATCATTTGTAATTGCCTTTATGGGAGCCATTCCTTTGTGATTCTTTCCGGAGCAGTCTATTGTCTGGGTTGCGGACTTCCACCTCGACGTGGAGAAAGGTCATGCTATGACTCTGTTACATCCTTATTGGGATGACATGACCTTCTCTACTTGAAACTGAACATAAGGGTATTCCCTAGAGAGGATGCTTGGATATACCATATTTCAAGCATCAGGATATAAGTAACAAATGCTGTCTAAGGACAGAGTGAATCTGCCACCATGGCATGCAGGCTAAATTAAACCCATCACTTCATGTCTATATCAAACATTTGAAAGGAACCCTCAGATCGTCTGGTAGTTAACCAAGAAATGCAGCCTTGTGCATTCCATAAAAGAGAGGAAGAGGTTCTTTTTGTTGTGGAGATAGGGGATCATTAAAGGACGACGTCTCCATAGCATAGTCAAAGAAGGTCTTTGTGTGCTAAGGGTGTCTGAATGTGGCCATTGTAAGAGAGTCTGCTGGGATCTCTGCTGTCAAAGTGAGGAGGGGGAATTATTCTGATTCTTTCTCTGCATATTTGTTGCCATTGTTGGCATAAAGTGGCCATTTTGATTTTGTATTTGTTTAAGAAGGGAGAGGGGATGGTATTGAAGCATTTGCTATGGTATGGCTGTGTAGGTGGAGCACGTAGGCGAACACAAAAGAGAGACGTCATCTCCGACTACATGGAGCCTTAGTATGTCTAGTCAAAGTTTCACTTATACATTGTAATAGACAGCCACTAATAGGGCTTTGCACCCAATCCCCTTAACCAGCAATTCTTAAAGTATGTAGCACTCTAGAGCCGCGAAATCATTTACTATAAGTTTTCAAATGTAGCTGTATCATTTTAAAGATTATACCCACAGATGGAGTCTAGATGTGACTCTTACACCCTACCATGTTAGCTGGTGGCCCTTATGTTTGTGACACACAGCAATACAATTGTTATTTTACGTTGAAACACTTATTCAAAGTCAGCTTTGCAGTGGTAATTTTAAGTGTCTGGATTTATTTTTGAAAGTTTTGCATGTGAGAGCGTGTGTGTTTCATTAGTAATCTCTCTCAGACTCAATGAGAGAGTTCAATGGAACATTTTAATTAGGTTTCCAGTCCTACATTCAAACCGTGCTGGGGGTTTAAGCAGTCACTGATTAACCCAACAATCTATTTTAAGAACATTTGGATCACTGATCTGCAATGTATAGTGGGTCAAGGTGCGGTTTCCAACATGTTTGTTTTGCTACAGTTTTGTCAAGGCTGTCATGGCAAAGAATCCAAAAGCAAACTTGGATTTTGCATGTGATTTTGATTTGAAACACCACATGAACACAAACGTTCCCCAAGACGCCGTTCTGTCTTAATGAATGTCTCCAGCTATCTCCGCTAGCTCGGGGTCTCGAGACCTCTGACCTGCGGGTTGGGAAACCCCGTTTGTGTGACTGCTGTCCTTGATCATGTCATGAACCCGCTGAACCCTGTGGACGTGTGTGTGTGTAATTGTCGTGTCGAGCACAGAACAGTCTGTGATGGTGGGTGGTTTTGTTGCTATGCAGACCTCTAAAGAAATATTGTCCCCGTCACAGGCCGGTCCCAGCCCATCTGATGAATAGCATTTTTATGCACATCCATTATGTCTGGACGCGCGTCATGAGTCATTGAAGCCACATGCAAAACATCCTCTTTGCACACAAGACCACTATACACAGCAGTGCAGACAACTCTTCCACACATAAACATCAAGCGTATTCACATACACCGCAGTGTACACAAACACAGCCAGTAACACCTACAGTAAACAACAGTTTATCCCACACCCTGTGCCATGTAATGCACAAAGAGGAAAGTAGGCTACAACAGATGGACTTATCTCTACTGTATTCTTGTCAATTGAGTGGAAAGCGAATTGTTTTACGTTTCCTGTATACAGTATGTGACATCAATACCATGACTTCCTATAGCCCAGCTCTAACGTTCCTGTTGTCTGTTTTGTGTCTGACAGGGTGGGAAGAAGCACAGTGGCCCCTGTGGAGGAAGAGACTGCAGCGGAGGCTGTAAATGTTTCCCAGAGAAAGGTGCCAGGGTAAGTCCAAACTGTAACTACTGTTCCCTCTCTATCTATCACTAACTTCCTTAACCCCTGTGTCAACCAGCTCTTCCTCTTCAAACTAGGTCATGAGTACATGTGATGTTTTCAAAATGCCTCTGAAAATTGCAATTTCAATACCTTGGTTGCTAAGAGTGCAAACCTTTCTCTAACTAGCTGAAACAATGGCTGTAGTCATCAAATAATTCTACCTAATCTTATCCCTGACCACCAGAGAGCATAGTTGAGTAGTATACACGTTAACTAAATCGGCAACACAATTTAAAGCCTAAATTACCATAAAATGCTATTTGCAACATAATCAATTATTTTATTTGTATGTTACATGTTTTATGGAAGCCGACAGAGTGTGCCTTTCCTTAATCACATGATATCTGAAAATAGGTCGAACCGTCAAAGCTCTCACCAGGTGATGTTCTGCAGCTTTCATTTCATACAAAACTTTAGGCTATTTGTTAGACCAAACATATTTAAACATGCCTATTTTAATATGTTGACACTCAAAGCTTTTCGAGTAGTTATGCGCTGGGCAACTACAGTGCCCAGCTGATATTTGTGTGACCTGTTTTGAAACATGTATATCTTGTGTTGTAACCAATGCACTGTGGGTCACATGTTAAAAAAGCATTTATAGAGGGATTGGCACATTGTTGTGGCTTTTTCTTATAATAGTTTTTGTTCTTATAATGATTCTTGTTGACCGAACAAAATATATCAAATGTAGTTGCAAACATCCATCCTTCATATATTCTCCAACAAACAGCATCATGTGTAATCATGGCCTATTCTAGGAAACAAAAGCATCACGACAGTGCAACATGAATATGTTATAATGTTGAATGTATGAGTCTGTTTCAGCCTTATGTAAGACTGTGCTGCTGAAAGTCATTAGTTAGAACTACTTATCTCACTTCGGTACAGTTTAAGCGATGAAATTCACACCATTAACCCCTTAAAGAGGGGGTCAGAGGGGCAGGTGTGTCTGGAGTGTGGCGGACCCATTAGAGTGGGAAACAAAAGAGAGAGGGACCGAGGGTTTTTAACTCAAGAGACAGACATAGACTAAACACATTGAGATTACAAACTCAGAGGGAATAGCCGGTGTTCTGCATGACTAACGGCTGCGTTATGCTTCAGACACGTGCGGCTCAGATCATCAGATAGCTTTCTGATCGTTGGGCAGGGGGATTCACATCCATAACGTTTTGTAACTTTCAGAATCAGACAGACAACGCCTACTCTCAACAACATTTGGCCAGACATGTTTATGAGTGAAAAAACAAACAGGGTTTCATCTGTGACAAAACATGCTTTGAATAAAGAAGTGCTTTCTGACTAACCTTAGTACACGCAGGCTTTTAGAGGAGCTGACATACATAAACACCTTAGCTACACTACGCATGCCCTCAGCACTGTGCTGTACTAGTTGACTGAGTATGGAAGAACATCTGGAGAAGAATTGGACTTTAACTTCCATCAAGATCTAACACAAAGAAAAGAAAAACAGTCAGATAGTTATGGTTCCAAGTTGAATCGGGTGCTCATAGGTCTAGTTTTTTATTTTCGTAACTCTTTTTTTCAGGGATATATTTGATATTTTTACATTACACCCTTGTCCAGAATTGGGGTCAATACAATTTTCAGATGTGTAGTTAAAATTGAAGGATCAATACGAACATGGATGTGACTGAGCAAGGGCGCCAGCAAGGCCAATTTCTATAGGATATGTGTTGTGTAAAAGAGCAGTTGCACAGAATACGTGTGTAAAATGTATCTACTACAAAAAGGTAACACCTTGTACATATGTAAAGCAAATGTATGTTTAAAGAGAAACTTTATAGAGTGCTCATAGGAACTGTAAAAGTCTCAGTTCAGCAGTATGATGTGGTAAACTCAAGGACAAAAATGGACTCTTATAAAACTCCCCGTCTACCAGTAAAGAGCTGCTCCTGAGGGAGGCGATCTTTAAAAAAAGGTGAAGAAAGGAATGGCACTCTGGCATGCGCTGAGAATTTACCAGACCAACTTTACAGTAGGTCTGACCTCTGGGTACAGGAAACGCAGCGCAGAGAGAGGAAGTCCCACATTCCACATCTGAAGGATGCAAAGGTCGGATGACGGGATCAGCAGACCACCGTTCTATTCCTTTGCCCCCCCCTCTCTCTCTCTCTCTGTTCCTCTGCGTCAGCTGGATGTGAAGGAAAGGATTTTGGTCATTCAGTGATGAAGTGATAACGGCAGTGCCATGAAAGTGAAGGACTTTTAGTCGCAGTCAAACCTTTGTTTGTGCTTTCTCTATTAACACAAGATGAAATTTAAAAAAAACAATACTCTTTTTCCTACGTCTTTTACACATCTGGTATGCTAATGACGAACTGTAAAAACCTTTCTCGCCCACACTGATTTGGCTATTAAAGCATGTATTACTGTGAAAGATTAGATTCTACTTTCCGAGAAACCAGACATGTGGCTATAAATTCCCCTTTGTTTTGGTCTCTCACTTGTTGTCTCTGCACATTGCGTGCTTGTTTAAGCTGTTAATATCCCAAGGCCTAAGATTCTTACGCAAACTTTCCCTCATCAAATCATGTAGTTGTTTGTAAATACAATGGAAACCAAGATGGATTCTCACAGATTTGTTAATCCCTCTGCTGCCTCTACTTTACGTCTATCTCCATTCTGTCTTTCCCCTGAGGAGAGTCCTGGCGATGTCCGCTTCCCTGTATGGGTCAAGCTGATCCTTCCCAGCTGTCCGGATTGGCTGAGACCTGACACAGCTGTGGCGATTTGTTGATGGTTGTTAATGGGTTAATCTTGTAGTCATGTCAACATCTTGGTCAGGCTACTACGTGCTGTAGGGAGTCTTTAATTTGAGTAGTGTCATCACTACATCCAATATTTTGTTGACCTTAGCTCTAACATTTATTATTTATGTTTTCGCCAATGTTTGTGGTTTTCTGGCCTGCAACTTGGTACCTCACTCATCTTAAGCAGGCAGCTGTTTTCACTCATCTTAAGCAGGCAGCTGTTTTCTGCAAAAATATCTAAAAAAACGACTGGTCAACAATACCAAACAACAGACACCTAACCCTAAGCCAAATTGAGCAGAGCCAGATAATTTGCTCAGGAGTTGTTGTGGACCAAATCAGCTTGCAGGAGAGTGAACAATTAACTGTATGTAATAGGGGAACCAACACTTGACTGTAAAAGAAGAAAATGGTGCTCTAGGTCTTATGGATGGTGAATGGGAAATTGTTTGCTAACACTTTCCCACAGAAAACCTTAAACGGTTAGTATATGTCAAATATTTTGTTTATAGCTTGTTGTACTGGCCCTAACAGTCCAAACAAACAAATACCAAATGTTCGCATTCAACCTTAAGACACCTTAAAAAGACAAGATGTGAGCAATCTAGGAAGACAAGGAAAGTGTATCTGTTTCTGCAGTACAGAGAGTCGTGAGAGAGAGAGAGTGAAAGAATGACAGAGATTGTAAAGTGTGGCTTAATGTATTAATTACATTAGTTTTGTGCTTTGGGCAGAACGCAGAGATTTGGCGAGCTGACTCTCCAGCCTCACCACCCACTGCCCTGGCAGAGAGCACATAGCAGGTGGGCAGAAAAATATCAAGCTTCCCACTGCACACTTCCAAAATTCCTCATTGTTTCCTTTGAATCATTAGTGGATTGTGCTTCTCAGATTCTGCCATAAAAAGGAAACCCTAAAATGGTGTTACGAGAAAGTAAATAAGGCAAACAAAGCTGCTGAAGTATTGGTATTCTGAAGAGTTGGCATCTGTACGAAGAAAGTAACATGTGGTCAAATAAAAGGAAAAGAAAGCCAGCTAAAGTAGGTTGAGCAGTGTGTGGCCCCTAAAGCATGAAAAACTAGGGCAGCATGAGTAACTGAGCACAAGGCACACTGCGTCCTCACCAGAAAACATGTTTAGCAGATCAATGCTGTCTTTTGTGCTGGGAGTTTTTCCGTCTTCAGTTCTCAGAAGCGGGGAGTGGCGCTGGGTTTTATAGAGAAAAAGAAACTTAGAACAGTAGCGTCCATCTGCATGAGCTCACTGTCTCGCCTCATGCTATACAGTGGACACGGAGAGATAAGGACACATCCAGAGGGAAACAGAGAGACGGATGATGGAAGTGCTACCATTATAGACACTATGCAGAAGATGTACACCATGGGAAAAAAGCGCGACAGCTGATGATGTAGAACAGGAAATGACACACGTCCTAGGATGCTGAGCACAATGAATGTCCACTGATCTTTTTTTAATATAGACGCTCTCTGTTTTTGTGGAAACAAGATCATATGGGTGTTCAGTTGCAGCTATAAATGGCAAAGATGTCCTTGTTCCATAAAAACAAGTCTTTACTGTACCTACATTCTTTGCCCTGTACCCATGACTGTCATGCACTTTCCTGTCTGATCAGGAACAGGATAACGGCACAGAGAGGAATGCTGTAGGCTCGGAAAAGATCAAAGAACCGTTGGAATATATTTTTACCAAAGCCGGTGTTTTTCAGGTTCTGGCTTCGTTTGGAAGACCTTTAGGCCTTGAGGACATTTTACAACCTATCGCCATATAAAAACTTTACAAAGCAAATCTTAAAACTCACACTTGCATGACATTTATGGTGCATAAGATTTGTATTAGTCCCTGAAACTTTTCAACTTGTAGATGTGTTTTTTTAGCACTATAGTGTGTGTGTATAACATAAACTGTTGAACTTAAATCAGGTTGAACTCACCTGATTAGAGCTGCATTTCCATCAGTAACTTTGATAAAAAAGGACTCATCTCCTGTGATAGAAACTATTTGTCTGTCAGTAGGGAGACAAGATAAGTAATTGAACTGATTCACTTGCACTGGCAGCATGTCTGTCTGCATTACGGCCTGTTGTAGCTTCACATATCAGCAGACGAAATGATGCGTCATGGTATTTTATAAGCCCCTCAATCAAACCTGCAATCAGGAGCCTTTTCCTGTAGCCCCTCTCCCCTGACCCTGACCCTGACAGGGCCTATTAGGAAAGAACTACCAACTGTGGAGCAATGTTGAAAATATGGTTTGTGTGAGTGGATGAAAGGGGAGGGAAGCGAAAACCTGCTGCTATCACTAAAACTCTTGGCCGGCAGGATTTTCTTTTCTTGAGATTGTTGGAAAGAGGAATTCAGTGGGGATCACAGGCTGGCTTTGTCCTGTATGAAAATTAAAGCTGAGGATCAGGAGGAAATATCTAGGGAGACACTTAGACCAACAGACAGTCAACAGCTGTTTGTGAGAGTTAACCATAGGTGTTAACACGTCATTTTTCAGACAAAAGCGGGAAAGAAATGGCTTAACTGTTGAAATATCTCAGCCACTTTGTGAACCATGTACAAATTAGCAAGGCTCTAAGTCATGCCAAGAAGAAACAAAAACAAGGCTGTTAAATCTCCACACATTCCTCATGTACCGATCGATGAGTAAAGAATAAAATAACTGATGTTGCTCATCCACTTTGTATGATTTTCCCCATCTACATTCTTCATTATCTTTACAATTATTGTTGGTAGGAAAAAATATTAAATTACCCTTAAGTGTTTGTGTGCTACCATGATATACGGAAAGATAAAGCTCACTGGACAGACAATCAACAAACTAGAAGATGTTCCAGATAATTTATAAGAAGAACATCACAAGATCACATCATATTTCTCAGATTACATCTTCGTCTGCCTCTACAATCAAAGACCTTTTTTCCTGTCATTTTCTCTTTTTTTCCATTTCTGTCGAAGCCGATTTGACCCTTCGTCCTGCACCCAGCTGCCGACCGGCCAATAAAAGTAGCTCTCTCACATTTTAAGATGATGGGTGCTGTTTCTGGAACAAGAGGACTATTGTTGGTGTGGACAAAGGAGCATCTCTTTTAAAAAGTCACACACAAATATACACAAACACGGGGGGACACGCGCAAATGGGTATATACTTGTACTTAAGATGTAGTAATTATACAATGACTTTAGTCATTGACCCTTCTTTGAACTCATCCCCCCCAAAATTGTCCAATCATAGCTTAGTAACCGTAACTAAGCAGAGAGGACCTGTCCAGCCTTGTTTTTTTTACATGTTGACGTTTGCATGCATGGTGCTAAAACTCAATATCTACAGAAATGTTGTGTATTATCATTTGATTAAAATGTGTTTTGTTCTGCTTTAATGTAAATTGCAAACTGGTCCAGCTTAGATCAGTAGTTTAACCCGGCATTACTTCCCAGGCCAAGAAGCATTTCATTAGCTTTCTCTTTGGTGGGGTTACAGGTAACCTGTGTTGTATTTCACTCCTGCTGTCCATGGCTCTGTCCTCCTCTTTATTAGAATGAGGGAAGTTTAAACTTCAGTACCCCTGCCAGTGTTACCTGATAAAGCAATATGTTCATTCAACACATGAACACAGTTAGTTATTTTCCAAAACCCTTTTGTATTGTTAAAAGTAGGGCATACTGTCTGAAAAGACAAAAAATGAAGCCGACGCCAATCTTCCAAGCATTGTAGATGGTCAAAGAGGGCTCTGTTAGAGTTAAATACGTTACTGATGTTACATTTTACTTTATCATATTTATAATACATATACATTTATAATACACCTATAGGGTTAACTACCCTGGCACTAAAACACAGAAACAATGCTGTTTCTTTTTTTCTTCAAGTGAGGATGCCAACTCTTTGCCTATAACATGCATCTTTAGCCTCAGTTGGCCCCCTAATTGGTTACAGCTGATTACATGTGTCAGCCGGTAAAATAGGCAGTAAAAAATGAAAAGCGGCTTTTGTCTAACCCTGTCTGAAATCAAGGACCTATTGTTTTGGAAAGAGGATTTTCAGTTAAGATTGAAATCTTTATGTCATTCAATGACCTTGATGTTGTTGCTGCCATAGGTCTATCAGTAGCAATGCTAGCTACACTTTGCTACTGCCAGTACAGTCAGTCAGTAGTCCAGAGACCTTGTTTAAGGCGGTAAACATTGTCCTTGTCCTTACCAGCTGTGGCCTGACTGTGTTGTCATCAGCCAGTGCACATACAGTAGAGGACAAACGAGGTGAACAAAGATCTATTATAAGTGTGAGATATTCTATTTTATGTTTTGGCTCATCAGTGCATCATGGGACTCTAAACCCAAGCATGCTTTAGCCCTGATCACTTTGAAATATGGCGATGTTATGTTCCATAACAAGCCTCCCCCTTGGAGCTTTCCTCCTTATTTTCCCCTGTGGACTCCTTCTGTTTCCGGTGGAATCGATCTTCCTCTGCGTCTCATTGAGAAACATACACAGACACATACCATGTATTCCTCATTGCGGTACCTCCTGTGGGATGCATTTGATTTGCAGACAGCAGTAACAAAACGTTTTGGTCACCAGAGAGGGTCCTCGGGGCTGTAGGAAAAATGTGACCAGAGTTGTGGGTCACCACGGCAACGCCATGTGTTCCCCATCAGGCCTTGTTGTGAAACCCATATTGGGGGCCAGCTATAGAGGAAACAATTAGATGTCTTTTCTTCTCATATTTATTCCTCTTTTCAGGGAAAGGTGTGTTTTCAGTTAGGACTTTGTTCTAAATAGTACTGTAATTCAGGAAATGTTGTGTAATATGTGATTTATTTCTCCCCTTCATATATAGGAAAGGTCAAGGTAAAACTGTGCCCTAATTTTTACTAAAATTATGAATATCAACTTGATGTAATTTCATTTACACACAAGATACTGTATTCACTTGAGAAGCCAGTAATCCAGTAAATTAACCACAGGCACATACATGGACCTTCGCACAGATGTGCTCCCTTGTGAACTATCCAGGAATGTGCATTAGCTGGAATGGCTGTGGGCGTTGCATCCTCATGTGGGAAAATGAAATTTTTTTCCAGACTGGCAAAGTTGGGCTGTGGGCTTAGCCAGCTGCATGGATCGGGGGGTGCAGAAAGAGAACTCAAGGATTACATGGGTATCCCCGACACTAATGTGACTAGATGCAGTGCAGTTCAATCAGGGCCACGATCACAGCTGGGTATTTGACTATAAATCTAATTTCACAGGCTTGTTTTTTTTTCCCATAGCTGTGTTTAATGTATTTTAACTGTTTGTGAAGAGCCTGTAAGGCTGCTTTAAAAACAACTAGATACATAAAGCTGTATGGATTCAAATATTATTTTCATTATCAATTAGGTCTGCGTCATAATCAAGATCATTTGTTCTGCTCTCTGGTGTGTACTCTGGCTGCAGCCTATAGTCTTCTTCCAAAAGATTTACAATGTTTTAAGTCTGTTAAATGTCAGATAATACTTTTTCTATATTAATTATAAAAAGGCAGCAAAGCCTCATAGTTGAGAGACTGAAGATACTGTACAGTATGTGCATCATTTTTGCTTAATAAATCAATTATGTGATATTAATAATTATAATAATAATATTAATTAAAGTTGTCATTACATACCGTAGCATTTGAATGTTTTCCAGTAGTATTTTCTATCATACCCTTACTTATGATAATGTTGTTTTTACTGTACAATAACTAAACAAATCTGTAAAACCTACTTTAAAAGAGCAGATCTTGTTGAGAAATGTATTAAAATAAGTGCATTTGTCACACTTCATCATAGTTCCTGTGGCCTCTCAAACTGTTACCCCCTCCAAGTCAATATACATACCTTTGTGCCCCTGGGTGTGATGTACAACGTCAGAGAACAGCTTTGTTGAGGAAACTGAGCGATCCTTGGTGGACTTTTATAAACAGCGGGTCACTGCGCCTCGGGCGATCCACTGTATGGAAGCTGTAATGGCATAAGAGTTATGGTGATAAATGTAATCTCAATGGATTATGGAAGCAACACACCCATGATGGACTTCATTACACGCAGACTTACACTCAGACACACGATACAGGCCCACAGGTGGTTGTTTTCTGAGGTGAGGGCAACACCTAAGACCAGCCATTCAGACCGGCCATTTCTCGATCTTTCTCACAAACACACACAACACGCAAGCCGCAGCTGTATCCTGTTTGGACACACATGTGCTTGTAGCGCAGACATGAGACGTCTCATTCCTCTGACGTGAGGCAATAGCACAGGTGTCGGGCCCCAGAGACCCCTGGGATAGTTGGAGGTTCAAGCTGTTCTGTTCTCAGCCTGGGATCCCCCCCTGGAGTCCTGATCTTCAACACAACACACACGCTCACATGAAGACTCTCTCTCACACACACACACACACACACACACACACACACACACACACACACACACACACACACACACACACACACGCGCGCGCTCCAGTCCAACCGGTCATTAGCAGCCTCGTCTCTGGTCTGGATGCTGTCAGATTTATGGCTCATACATGTGCACATGCTCTGTGAAAGTGTCACATGTACATGCAGAAATTAGCTCAGAGTCTAAACACATTAATTCCAATGTAAACCGGTCTGAAACCACTATGTGCCAAACAGCAGAAAAAACAAAAAGCAGCAGACCTCCATGGGAAACAAGTGAAAAGAAATCCCTGTTTGCATGTCATCTGTTTTTACACCCCTCTCTCTTTAGACATGAGACATTTTAAGCGGATAAGTCAGAGGAACCGATGACGAAGGTTTCAATTATGTTTTTACAAATCTGGCTGGAGCTTTGTCTCCACAGTAACAAAGCACTTTCTCACTGTAATTCTTCATCAGATACTGTTTTTTTATATGATGCTGTTCCACCTGTAGCCTGCATGGCTTTGTTGCTTTTTCTGTAACCCTCTTCTGTCATTTTATATCCGCTTTGATCCAACACAGTCTTCAAGGATTTTCAGAAGTAGGACCATTTTTTGTTTAGCCTGGAATTCGGAAAACTGACCTCGCTGATTTGAGCCAGGAGATCTAAACACAATCTAATAGATATCTAAACATCATCTGCAGATGTTTATTTGTTCTGCCTCAGTCCTCCTCAGGGCATCCAGCTAAGGACCCTCTTCATCCTCCAAGCGGAGCCCCTGAAGCCTCTCACTCCTCTAGGGGAGCTGAGCCCCATTTCCCCCCTGTGCATAAGGCAGAAGGGGATGTGGATCTTCAGGAAATGAGCCAAGAAAAATGTATCCAAGAAAAACATGTGAGCTGGGTCTCAGAGCAGTGGGACCGAATCCACCAAAGTGTCTGAGCCTTATGGTGGGAGTCAGAGAGAAAGGGTTTACACGCTGTAATCTACCTTCCTGGCCTCTATTCTTCCTTCCCCGTTTCCTTCTTTCTACTCTCCTTTATAATTGTTCTCCTGTTTTCTTATTTAATACAACATTTACTTCTTAAATAATATGTTAACCTCTCCCCTTCCACCTTCTTATTTCCTTCCTTCATTTGTTCTTTAGCTCCTTCCTTCCATTTTTCCTCATTTTCTGGATCAATGCTTTTTCTCATTTCCTTGATAGTATGCACAGAGCAGATCAGTTCAATACTGCTGAAACACTGCTGATGTTCAGTGAATTCAGATATCAGTGTGTGTCTATGTACTTATTGGGTGGGTGAAATCACCTCTCCACACTTTCTTTATAATCTAAATCAAGGAAGCTCAGTCCAACACATGTTGTAACTTTCCTCATGCAGTGTTTGGCCAGGTGTTAGGATTTAGACTTCTTTCACATGCTCTCTTTTTTTCATTCTTCTGATATGTACAAACACGAAACACATCATGAATGCCTCCAGAAAAAAAAAAACATTTGTTAAAATATTAGGTCTGGTCCAGCCTTTTGACAGCAGGCTTTTTCCCACCGCAAAAACTAAACACTTGTTCCCGCCTGTTGTGTTCAGATGTCACGTTGTACAAACTATTAAGCTTGTAAGTAAGCCTAACTCACCATGACTTCACAGTTTACACCAGTGAGTGTTGTGTGAATGTTAGTGTATCAGCTCTGGTCTGGAGATGTTACTGTGGAAGTATGTGGCTGTTGGTGGCTTGTCCCACATTGATGACATCAGAGGATAATGTCCACACTGCGTAGCATCGGCCTCTTCTCACTGCCACATTTTCTGTTCATGTTCCATTGTTATTTCTGACAAGATACAGTTTATACAACCACTTGAAGGATTTAAGGTATTCACATTGTTTGCAACTGAGTAAACGTAGAGTTGAATATCCAAAAAGAGACATGGAAACCTCATTTATTTGTGAGTCAAAGTTTTTGAAGTAGTGCAAGGGTGTTTCTCAATGTCGAGGACGCTTCCTTGGTAGGACATGTCTTCCGAGTCAATTCCTTAAGAAGCGAGGCAAGAATCCTTCCTAGCCTCGGAAAACGAAGAATGGTGTAACAGGCTAACAGGTGTGCAGGTGTGCGTCATATGCGAGGCCCCGCCTTAAATGGAGCGTGATTTCCGCCAAAGATTTGAAAATTGGTCCGTGCGCAAAGCATTGTGGGGATTTTAAGACCGCGGAGGATACACATGTGCAGCCTCGAAATTTCTCGTTACGAAGGACGCCGGGCTCGGTAGAATTCCAAGGAGCCTGGACATTGGAACGTTTGGCGGGACTCGATGACGTAGCCTCCTTGAAATAGTGGCTCAGGGGCAGCCTTCCTTGATATTGAGAAACAGCCCAAGTGTGCATTCTTCTCCCAAGATTAGCTGTGGGCTATTTGTGAAACATGAAAAAAGACAAAAAGTATGTGACATGACCATTTTAACCCAAGCTGATACATTTGAAAATATTTAAAGAATATTAGAGTCGTGTTCTTTGTGGATGTCACTAGGTTCATGTTATCTGTTTTTCTCTGATTAAGCATATTTCTTATCTCTGTTGACCTTCCTTTTTCTAATCAGTAACTCTATCCATTTCTCTGCTTTGAAAAATAAATTGCACAATGTCCTGGTTTTTCCGGACAGACAGATGGAATAACAGAGGAAGCTTCCGGCCAGTTGTTTATTCATTTATTTTATTCCCCTCTGAGGTCAGAGGTCTGTGCACTGGGCTGTGGGTTCCCATCCTGCTCTTAGCGGACCATTCCCAAACCGTCCACCCCAGGGGACAGTCTGGGTCCAGATGAAATGTATGGTGTCAGACGGGGGAACTTTTAATAGATCTGTGATTTAGGAATGAGAAATGCAAACACGCCCACGTACACAGAGGGAGAAAGGAATTATGTTTACTGCATTTTATACAGTGCAAAGAGGACAGATTTTCTCAGAGATTTCTTGCTCTTGCAAGTTTACACAAGTAAAGTGGAAATGTAAATGTGTCCACATAAAATTCCAACTGTTAAGAAATCGCTGACTCTTCCAGACATAAACATGGATTATAGAGAAACAATATTTTTAGGCAGAGAGAAAATCGAAAAAATTATTATTGCTATTGTGGTTAAATGTTCGTAGCATCACTGATGGTTGTGCTTGCATTTTTTGAGACCGATCATAAATGAACATCAGAATAAAAATATAAAACCTTAAATTATTATTTACATCCTTTATCCCTAGGACCTTAAACATAAACCATACAACATCACATGTGACTGTATACAGTCTAACATACACAAGTAGAAAACATGAACTTCCTTTTAACATTTGCACTTAACTTCTGTTGTGGTGTACTGACACACCCTGTAGGTCAGCCAAATTAAGATTTAAACAAACCTGAATATCTGGATTTGGTAAAATTCAAAAGAAAGTTTGGGGCTCTCTGCTGGAACTGCTACCCCCGCGACCCGACCACGGATAAGCGGGAGAAGATGGATGGATGGATGGATGGATGGTAAAATTCTCCATCTTTTCGGTAGCACCACAACATTCAGAGCAATGTTTAGTTTAGAAGTTTATTTAAAATCAGCTGTGAACTTGTGCTACAAAGTCAGAATCCTCCCAACACATTCCTCCAGCTGCAGAAGGTGGACCTGGAACATGTCGTTGTCAATGGCGGACATGATAAATAACAGATGGGGTTAAGCCTTGGAAGAGACAGAAATATTGCTGTGATAGCGATAGGAATAGCAAGACAAGACAGGTATTAAAGGATTTAAGATATTATCTACTGTGTGTTTGCTAATTTCTCTGCCTAGTTGCAGGAAGAAAGAGGGATTTGTTTTACTTTTTTCATCACATCATCCCACACCTTAACTTCAGTCACTTTGTTCACTTAGCCAACGTGTGTGTTTTATGTGTGTGGTAATGTATGACCCTTCAATGAGGTGAGAAGTGATCGGATAAAAAGCAGACACCAGTTGGCAGACCTGTGTGGGAAGGACTGGTGTTTTTATTGCGCTTTTAAAGTCTGTCCTGTATGGTCTGTTTTTTAACAATCCTAATGTATTGTATATATTCAGTCACTCTTTGTTTTAATGCCATTTGTTACTACTTCCCTATGTGGTTAACTCATGTTATTTTAGTCCCGCTTATAATTTTGATGATTTTACCCCCCCACAGCATTGGCTGGGACCCTACATTTGATATGTTTAACAGGAAGCAATTGAAGAAGAAGGGTAATTTAACTTAATATGACATCAGTGCCTGGAGCATGTGTCCACGATCTAACCTGTCATATGAACACACACACACACACACACACACACACACACACACACACACACACACACACACACACACACACAGATTTAGTGTCTTGCTTTAGCGGTTTAAAAATGTAATGCAGTTTTATGCTCCATTTACCTTATCAGGATAAAACTAAGCAGTCCAAATCCTTGAAATAACCAATTAACCAAGACGCTAGTCAAAGAGAAGCAACAAATAATCATAATTGATTAGCTTGAACTTTATTTGTTGAGTTTTCCTTGTACAAATTGAAGCCTAATGTAGAGTAAGATAGTATGTTGTTAAGACTGTAAGTCCTTTGAGGCAAATCAGCAATTTCAGGGCTGTGTACAGTAAATGAAATTGACTTGACTATCTACAATACATCCTTGAGATTCCTAGAGATTATTTGTCCACCCTCTGCCTGCCTCATTTCCTTCTTTTCCCCCTGTGACTTCAGTAGATTCAACTGCTGATTGATGGCTCGTCGTTTCCCATTATGAAGCTCAGGAGACATGAGGCTGAAGGTATGACGAGAGCCAACTGTGACCCAAAGAAAAATAAAGGAGCTACAGTTACACCGAAAAGCCAGAGGGCAGCATGTGTCTCCTGAGCTTCATAATCTGGAAAAGTCATGACCGGCCTTCAAAGAAAGAGGAACTAAACAGACACGCATGTATGTACGTTCACTGTCATTTAGTGAATCCAAGATATGTCAGTTTTAAGAACCCTCAACTTCCTTGGATCGTTTTTATGAAAGCTTTTGAAGGTTCAGTCTTGTGATTACTACAATAGATAAATCACTACCTGCTGCATCACAGCTCAAACCTATATTTGTTTTCGATTAATGTTTAGATCACAATGTATGCTTTCTCTTGATGCTGTTTTGTCATCTCTCTCCCCACATAGTCTGTGGCTCGCTGATTTAGGCTTACATGTGGTGACTCCCAGCAGAGACAGGAAGGAAAAGACCAAAGGCAAAATGCTGGGTGGAAGTGAGCCGATAAGAATGGGGAGTACGGAGGTTTGAAGGAAGTGAAGCTGTGAAAGACAGGCCATTAAAGAGTGGGGAGGACTGGAGAGAGATTTAGCTCTGGAGAGAAAAGAGGAAACGAGAAATGATGAACTGCCAGAGTGCAAATTAGAAAAAGCAATGCTGTTTGAAAAGGGTCTTGTCAGTTGGATTGAGACCTACTTGAGGGATCAAAATAGTTATTATGAAGTGTTAAAGTGCACGTCTAAAGGCAAATAAAACTGCTGCACTTCTTTTATTGGGTGGCCACTTTATATACACCTGTAAAAACGAATGCAATTTAATAAAACAGCTCAGCTTCAACTTCTACCCGCACCAAGGTCAAATGCCTTATCTCCTAACATTAACAAAAGGAAGACATAAATAATGTATCCTTGCTTTGGTTTGGATCCACAACAAAATTGTATTTTTCTTGGTCCATGCTACACCTTTCCACCCATTTACAAAAATAAGGGTATATATCTCAGAATAATTACTCCAGTACAACATCACCACTATCTCTGACTTCAATAAGTAACTTATATTTGAATTGACTTCTCTCGAAAGTATTAACAACAATAATATGTTGCCAAATAGGTTCAAGTTTACCTTACTTACTACAATTGTGGACCTTAATGTGGAAACTAACGTAAAACATCTGAAAACCATTAATGGTATATCGGTGAATAATGTTCTTTCCAGGTCTCACTAAACTGTATCCTGCTGTACATTGTTTTTTTGAGTGTTTACAGCAGGTACAGCATTTGTAGCTCACACACACACACATACACACACACACCCACACACACACACACACACACACACACACATACACACACACACCCACACACACACACACACACACACACACACACACACACACACACACACACACACACACACACCCTCACACAAGAATGCACTTTATCAGCTATGAAAGGACGCTGGTATTTATCAACCCTCTTTTTAAGTCATGCAGAAAGATAAAGTCCAGTGCACATAGTGTACCATGCAAGGAGTAAAGACATGTATATATTTTTTTAACTTAATGCTTATACACACACGTATACATATGCACAGTGTGTTTTACTTCTTCCTCTATGTCAATTATTACTTTTGACAGAACCATTTGTCATAGACAATTAGCCAGTTTGATGAATTTCCTCTTCAAGATGCTGAATGATTTACAATGCGAGTGTTTATTGGTACAGTTCCCCTTACTTCATGCGCCTGAGAGGCTTTTCTTTCACTGTAACAATAGATAACATGACGTTTCATAGTAAAGAAAGAAGAAGAAAGGAGGCTGTTTCTTTCCAGACCTGACTCTTAAATTACATCTATATTCTTGACGCTGTATTACCTAATCTGACTGTAGTTTACCTTTTCTTTAAGTTACGGTTTTATCCCAATTATCTAGAATAATATTGCATATTGGGTTGAGTCAGTACAGTGGAAACATCCCAATTATAGGCAATATGTACAGATTTGATCATTTATCGATGAACTAATCAGTGTAGTCCTCTTTCAGTTTGTATCCGTAAAATGGAAATAAATCACGAGTGTTCGTTATTCATTCAGAGTTGGAGATGTTATGACAGGAAAGTTGTCTGTCTGTGGTTGGCTCTATTATAAGGAACAGCTGCAGGGTTGAGATCGAAGACAAAACACACACCTCCTGTTTCAAAAAGCCAGCCATAGACAACACTCTGAATACCTCTCACACACACACACACACACACACACACACACACACACACACACACACACACACACACACGCACACACACACACAGCTGCATGCACACACACATCAAGTAGCCTCCAGTTTCGAGAGTTCATCTGAGGCTTTTTCTCTCACTATCCGCATCTG
The DNA here is from genome assembly GCF_902827115.2 of Pseudochaenichthys georgianus. Taxonomy (NCBI): domain Eukaryota; kingdom Metazoa; phylum Chordata; class Actinopteri; order Perciformes; family Channichthyidae; genus Pseudochaenichthys; species Pseudochaenichthys georgianus. The sequence continues at coordinate 25,508,199 of NC_047523.1, read as the reverse complement.
ATTTGTCTGTAAACTTGTTTAAATTGTTGTCTGACATTGTTTAGGCTTTGTGCAATTGTATTAATGCCTTTCAGACCCTTGGCTTGAGCATCATATAACAAGGCCCAGAGCATTTGTGTCTGGGGACAGACAACATCCCTGTTTGTTGGTTCTCACAGAAACACTGTCCGCCCCCCAAACCTCAGAAGTCCTCACCAACTGACCCCTGAACTCCCAGTCCATGAAAAACCACACCATTCCCATGGTATCTACAACCTAAACCCGTGTAAAGCATGCTCTCTCGTCTTATGTTTCCACCCTGCTAACCCTAGAGATGTAAATGACACACACCCACTGAGCTACAGTATACGTGTGTGTGTGTGTGTGTGTGTGTGTGTGTGTGTGTGTGTGTGTGTGTGTGTGTGTGGTGTGTGTGTGTGTGTGTGTGTGTGTGTGTGTGTGTGTGTGTGTGTGTGTGTGTGTGTGTGTGTGTGTGTGTGTGTGTGTGTGTGTGTGTGTGTGTGTGTGTGTGTGTGTGTGTGTGTGTGTGTGTGTGTGTGTGTGTGTGTGTGTGTGTGTGATTTTAATTTAAGTTTGTGAAACTCTATCTATTGTGACGCAAAGTGCTTATCACCTGTTCGGTCACCTGTTCGGTCTGATATTTTGGTTAAATCTCCACGTCCTCATATTCACATAGCCATGGAGTGTGTTGGTTGTAAGTTGCTTTTCTGCTTGTGAAAATGCAGCAGTAATTTTAGTGTGAGGAGAAGAAAACATTTTCTGCGCCTGTTCTGCAGAAACATTGCAAATATATCTATTCATTAGGAGTTCACATTCATTTGATAAATGGTATGGTACGGTTTGAAGAGTTGCAACATACTTCCGCGGCAGCCAGACATTTCCCCTCCTCCCTATCTGCGTCCCTGCCTTATTTCTTTCATCACTCTCATCATAATCACATTTTTATATTTAGCTTGCAGATTGGGAGACTGTCTGCAGTTTCAAACATTCAGAAGTCAAACTCCTCTTAAAACAGCCATTAACTTTGCCTTTCAAGCTTGCTTGGCCGTGCCAGGGCTGTATATTTAGAATAAGGAGATATTTGACATCTGAGTCTGGGTTTATCTACCCAAACTTCATATCTTCATGGCTCTATTTGGCATGTGTTAGAAAAAGAGGGAAAATATATTTCAGTTTGCATGTTAAAAACGGGACCTATATGATTCTAAAACAATTCATTTGTGTGTAAGAAACCCTCTAAAATGTAAAAAAAGAGTGGCGTTAAATATATTCAATAAACGTTTCTGTTTGTTCACATGTATATATTTTTGTGTTAATCTTTCTTGACTGTTAGTACCTAAGTCTTGTCAGTCATTGAGTTGTATCTATCAGCTGAGTGCACATGTGTATGTACACTGTCTGACCACTGGATGAATGTAGAGAGCCGGGTGAGCAGAGGGAGAATATTTCCTTCGAAAAATAAAATGGTGTTTGTCTCCCCCTTGTGATGCAATCAGAAAATACAAGCAGGATAATAGGAACAGGGAATTAGGGCTAAAAAAAAAAGATAAGAACATATATTTAATTGATTGAAAGTGTTTTATCATACATCTTGTTGCATTGTTGTGATACTTTGTTTCTAAGCCTTTGATAACACTTTTCAAACCTTTTCTTCTCTTTTTTAACAGGCAAGTAAAAAATTGTTTGCCACCCCATATTTCATCAATGTCAGCTTAGCTTTTTGGTGAACTCTTAACACTCATTACATAACTGATGAATAGACAAGAATACATAATGGCTTCTGGTGAATTAGTGTCAAACTCTAACACAATGTGCAGCCTCTGACAGATAATTTACTGTATTATTATAAAATAAGATGTACTTTATTAATCCCAATTTGGATTGCAAAATAAAAAAATGATATGTCCTTAACCAGAAGTTGATCAACATATTTGTTCCTACCTCCATAATCTCAGGGTGGCCCAGGGCCTCTAGGTCCTCAGGGCTCCTCAGGGCCTCCAGGGAGAACAGGAGATGCAGGCATTGAAGGCCCAAAGGGGCAGAAAGGTGACCCCGGCCGTGGTGGCTACATGGGTCCAAAAGGAAGTGTGGTAAAATATAATTTTCTTTTTAATCTGATTATTAAAGATCACAACACTCCTGTTTGTCCTCCTGTTTAATGTATCATTCTTGCCCCTCCGCAGGGAATGGCCGGCGTTCCTGGTTTTGCTGGAAACGATGGAATTCCTGTAAGTCCGTCTGGATGATTGCAAGAGAAGCTCACTGTTTTGAATCTGCTTCCTGCCATGTTTTCTGACCTCTGTTGTGAACTGACGTTTTGCTCTGCAGGGCCACCCGGGACAAGCTGGCCCCCGGGGGAAGCCAGGGGCCGACGGCTGTAACGGGACACATGGAGACTCCGGTTCATCTGGGCAACCTGGCTATAATGGCTCACCTGGTTTTCCTGTAAGTGCAACTCCAAACCTACCCGGATAGTAATTAGTAAAATGCATAATGGTTTGAAGTGCACAAGCTGACTGTGTTTTTGTCTTCCACTCTCAGGGACAAGCAGGCTGGAAGGGACAGAAGGGAGACACCCTGGAGCTGAGTGTGTTCATGAAGCGCTTCAGGGTGAGTTCACACCACACATCACTTTATTTTAATCTCCTGTCCTCATAAATTATGATATATATATTATATATTGATATTGTTGTAACCAAACTAATAAGATCTCCACAACCTCATTGATCTCTGACCATCTCTCCACAGGGAGATCCAGGCATGCCAGGTTTCAAGGGAATATATGTAAGGCACATTATTCAAACTATTCATAATGTGGACACATGAGCAGATAATGGTCAAAACTAATACTTCTGTATTTGTATCTAATTACCTTACTTGATTGTTGTCAGGGGCCTCCAGGAAACCCAGGTGGAGAGGGTAACCAAGGCTATCCAGGACCAAAGGTAATTGTGTGTGTGTGTGTGTGTGTGTGTGTGTGTGTGTGTGTGTGTGTGTGTGTGTGTGTGTGTGTGTGTGTGTGTGTGTGTGTGTGTGTGTGTGTGTGTGTGTGTGTGTGTGTGTGTGTGTGTGTGTGTGTGTGTGTGTGTGTGTGTGTGTGTGTGTGTGTGTGTGTGATTTTAATTTAAGTTTGTGAAACTCTATCTATTGTGACGCAAAGTGCTTATCAGTATTTTTGTTTCATCTCCTATAGGGTCCCCAAGGGCCTTCAGGTCCCCGTGGACCAAAGGTAAGGCAACAACAATATATATTTAATATAATGTTATACAAATATGATGTATAAGTATTGCATATAATAGTATAAAACAGGATGTGAATTTATGAATGCAGTTGAAGTGTTTTTTGTTTTTCCTGGCAGGGCACAATGACCCAAGTGCTTAAAGGACACAGAGGAAGCCAAGTGAGTGACCATGTTTTTCAAATGCATTGCTAATATCTGTTAGCCAAGTGTAATTGCATTTCTATAAAGCAAATGCTATGACCCAAAACGACTTGCTGTTTCTGCACGGAAGCTCTTGAATTAATTTAGACCACTTCACTTTGAGCTGTATACAAAAAAAAGTTTTACTTCAATACATTTTTCTACGGCTAAAGATGTTATCAAATGTTGTGTTTAGGACCCTCTGTCCAAAGCTGTGAAAAACCTTTTTAGTAAAAGGTTAAACAAATATACAAGGCATTATTTATACATATATATTTTTTGTATGAAATAGTTTTTTTGTAATTGTACTTAAAGACTCAGAGAACTAGATTATCTTTATTTCTCTGCGAGTTGTCTGACTTTTTTTGCTTTTCCTAACTCCACCACAGGGGGACATCGGACAACCAGGGCTGCAGGGAAACTCAACTCATCAGCAGATTCAGCCCCCCTACGGACCCACGGTCTGTACATGTGCATCATGTTCAACTTGTTACATTAACCTACTGTAATGTTCAAACATGTTGTCTAAAATAAAAATGATACATTTGAGGGTTATGAAAACTCGCACATGCACCAATAATATCTGCCTTTTTTTATTTTATAGGGACTCCGTGGGGAGAAAGGTCTCAAAGGAGAAATAGGAGATGTGGTATGAACTCATGAATGATCATGTTTATGTACATAGAAACATATCAACATCTATTTCTCAGCTTGTAAATCCTCTGCTCATCTTTTCTTTTGTTGGGGTTTCTTTCAGGCTGACAATAAAGGAGAAACTGGAGTGAAGGGATTCCCAGGACCCCAGGTGAGCTCAGGCACATTTCTTTAGGGTTTTGTTAAAAACTGTCCTCTGTGTGTTTGTGAAATTCATATCATATGTTGTTTATGACTTTCTAGGGCACATCTGGTGCAGATGGGCGTCCTGGACCAAGGGTATGCTTTTGAAAAATAATGTCGAACTGAATGAAATGTCATTGTATAGCTTTATAATTACAATTCTCTTGCAGGGAGATTATGGGGAAGCAGGACCAACAGGCAGAGATGGTTTTAAGGTGAGAATGTACCTGATCGTTGTTACTGCTTAAGCATCGATGCACCCACAGGAACAAAACCTGAATGGACTGTTTAACATGTGGCTTTACATAGTTAACAATTCTGGGCATATTGCATAATTGACATGCTATTATGCAACTTGAAAAATTATCAACAACATTTTGCTCATGTTCTTATCTGATTTAAATTAATATCCAATTTCAACATTATCAGAGTCAAAGATATGGCACAGAACTCAACAACCGGATATGTGTAACTGTTATCTTCAGCCATGTGTGCACATCCAGCATGTGATCTCATTTATAAAAAAAAGAGACTGACGTAATTTTTCTTTCAGGGAGTCAGAGGTGAACCAGGAGAACTGATTTCATCAGAATCTGTATGGTCTTGGTTTTCAGGAGGTACGTTGATTTTTACCTAATAAATTGTCAAATAATCAACCAATAGAAAAGATAAATAGTTTGAGGATGAAACTCATTGTTGGACACATGTGAACATGCACTCTGAGGAAATAGTTGCTGACATGAAGTGAAACTGTGAGGGGGAATTATTGACAAATCGAAACAGACTGCACAAACTTGTCAGAGCGAAAAAGTCATGAAGGAGTACACATTTGACAGTTGAAAATAAATCATCCATTTATTACTCAAAGTAAAAGAGTTTGAAGTGTCAGTGATGTATGAGCATAAGATGTTGTTGTTATAATTGTTTATTTTAAATATTCTTTAACTTTGATAAGGTGGTCCTCCCGGTCCCCCTGGCAATCAGGGTCCCGAGGGAGAGAGGGGCCCGGTTGGAGACCAAGGCATTCCCGGACCCCCAGGACCCCCTCCCTCTGAATCACAGCAACAAGGTCTGTGAACTGAAGCCATCTGAAGATATTTATCACACTACACACACATACAGGAACCAGTTTATGAAACTTGCAATAGTCAACTTAACTATTTATTAATCCAAAAATGTCAAATATGTCAATCTGTACAATACAATATATGACATCCTATATATTTAGAAACTTGCCTTCGCTAAGATAAAAGTACATAGAGAAACATTAATTTGGCATAATGGGATATAAACTCAAGAAGAGGAATGGATGAGGGATCGCTCTTCTGTGAAACAATAAATAATCATAATTATTGTAGCTGCTTCAGCAAGGAACAAAAGGAAAATGTACTATCCCAACAGTGTTCTCCAAAATAAAGTTAACATTTAAAAATTTGCTTAAGAACTGAGTTCAAGCCAAAGGCCAAAAATAACACATTTCCGTTCTCTCTGTCAGTTTCGCACTTCTTTGGGCCATTTGGTATAAAGGGGGAGTCAGGAGAGAAGGGCCCAGCAGGAGATCCAGGACTCCCTGCTGACTTGGCAGGACCCCCAGGCACCAACGGGCGCCCAGGGTCCAGAGGCCCTCTGGGACCCAAAGGATCATGTGAGTGAGATGTGATACGAGCTACGAGCATGCACAAAGGCGTGTTTGTTCCAGTATTTTCTGAAATGCCAAAGGTGTAGAAACTGAATATTCGGTGAAAAGGGAAAAAGTCATACATGGTTACAGGCAAAATCTGCATGCTGAGGAGGAATCACCTTTATACAATTTGTAAAATATATAGTGATATCATGAAAAAAGGTTTTAGTTTTTTTCATAAACTATTTCATTTTGCTGGCAGAACATTTGATTTTTGAGACCTAGTGTCTTTCAGTATTTATTTCCAAGTCTTTTGGAAATACTGATAAAAATGTTTAACAATGAAAATGTTATGTTTTATTCTTAATACAAGTTATTTTCTTCAAAATATACAAACATGTTGTCTCCTTTGAGCTCTACCTTTACCTGTATTTCTACATGTTTCTATTTCCATTCGTCCTTAGGGATTGAGTTCTTCAAGGGTTCTGCTGGTGGGAGAGGAAGGCCCGGCAATGCGGGCTCTAAAGGATTGAAAGGTGCTGTAGTTATACTGTTCATGCTTAAGAGGATGTTGACATAATGATGGATTATTAGATAATAGCAAAGAAAGTTGTAGTTTTATGAATTATTTACTCTTATATTTAATTTACCCAGAGTAAAAGAGTCAGTTAAATTCAGAACACACTCTTTGTGCAATGGTGTGTCCGTGTAGGTGATCACGGGCTGTGTGAATGCAGCATCGTGAACTCTCCATCGGGGCGACCTGGGCCTGCCGGGGAGCGCGGCGACGCTGGGATGACTGGAGAGTTTGGTCGAGAAGGGGATGTGGGAAATCCAGGTCCACATGGAGACTTCGGATCCCCTGTAAGAATCATCAAGTCATTTCTATTCTTTCTTTTCCATTGTTCAAGCCCTTTCTGTCTCCTCACAATTGTCTGTCTCGCCTTGCAGGGATTTCCTGGGCTCAACGGTGAGCCGGGACCACAAGGTCGAAAAGGAGAAGCAAGGGTGGTCTCCGGGAAAGGTGCAGTGTACCTGGTATTATATCTCATTTCAGAACATCTAGGCCAAGAAATCACACACTGACTCCCCAACTGCTGATTTGTTTCACTATGAAACTTTATCTAAGCAGGTAAGTCCTAATGAGATCTCTTTTCCAAGGGAAGCTTGGAAAATACGGTAGTAACAGAATGTTCCAAAGATACACGCTAACATTTATAACAGAAAGCAGTATCAGAGAATATCAAGACTTGTTGGCCCATTACATTGCGAGCCCATGAGCAGTGCTGTGTACTGATTGTATGTGTATGTGTGTCGTTACAGCATATCCTGGAGACGCAGGGGATCCCGGGCAAAACGGTGTGCAGGGAACATTTGGTGTTTCAGGCCGAAATGGTTTTCCTGGTATCTCTGGGATCCGAGGTCTTCCAGTGAGTGCAACTGTCAGAACAACTGTTTCATAGTTTACATATTCTGTTGACTTAGGGTTTCTTCTAAAGTGGCATTATCTCTTTGTGTACAGGGAGAAGGTAAAAGAGGACAATATGGAGACAAAGGTTACTCAGGTCAGCCTGGTCGACCCGGCTCACCCGGGCTAAGTGGACAAGACGGTGAAGTCCTTGGGGGCTTCAAGGGCCAACGTGGTCTACCTGGAGACGATGGCGCTGCAGGTTATGATGGAGTTCCAGGAACACCTGGCGCTCCAGGTGAGAGGTGGCTGTCTGCCTCCTTATGTCCTTTCAATCTCAATATGGTGTTGCATATTTCTCCTTCAATGCCTTTGTCTTTATAATGATTTGACCTGTTTTCACTCTTTTAATTATTTCATTTTACCTGGCCTGTCATCAAATGCAAAAGCTCTGAAACGGGAATGAACATTAATAGCTTGAGATTAAAAAAGGAGAGAGCATGACATTTGTATTTTGCCATTTAATTTTTTTCTTGCCTCCTGTGGTCAAACAAGCTGCAGCAAAGCTTGTTTGAGATAATGCTTGTGCTTTAAAGTAACTCTTGTTCCGAATGCCTCTCTCTTTTTCCTTTTCTCTCAATGAAACTGAAAGGCGGCTGTAGTCCAGGAGATGGAGGACAGGTGGATGTAACAGGTAGCTGGTATAATAGCTTTGTTTTTGCTTTTGCCTCTAGATCATTTTCTTGTTTCTTGTTAACCAATTGAGATCAAGTGTACAGAGAAACTAGCTAATATAGTTATGACAGTGGCGAACCGTGTCTATCACAACTGGACCTTCTGTAGACACACACATCCCCCGCCGCCGCCCCTTCGCGGCATTATAATGTCCGTCTTTTCACTGAATTGTCGTCTTGAAAAGGGTACTCATAACAATTCCGCAACAACTTCATCTTCACCTGTTGCACTTGTCATTTCAACGTTAAAATCAATAAAACGGCATGAATTGCTTCGTCGCAATCATCTCTAGATCCTCTGTCTCGAGCCAGTTAAATAGCGGGCCTTCTAGAGTACCCTGGAACCGAGGGAAACTGAAAGAATACGCCCATTGGCTACAAATCAATATATGATTGGTTGATCAAACTGTCAGTCCAAACGTACGCTCTCATTCAGTGAAACGGCCAGGGCATTCGATCAAGGATGTAGAATACCTTGGTTGAATGATATCCTACCCAGAGACCCAGAACAAGATCTGATTGGTTTGTTTTATCTGAGTGTTCCAGGGTATTCTCTGAATACCTTGAAGGCTCTGACGGTTCGCCACTGAGTTATGATGTCATGTTGTTAAAACAATCCACGCTGGGCAGCGGATAAAAACCACAAAGTAGTCATTTGCACATTCAACTTCTACATATGACCATGATGTTGCCCTAAAGCTTTTTATTTGAATCTTAGGTCCTTGTGGCACTTTTCCCGGACCTGCTGGGCTACCTGGACTTCCAGGTTCCAGTGGATTACCGGGTTTCAAGGGTAAGAAATAAGTGCTGAGTGCTGTCCACAGGAACCTGCTTGGAGTACATTTTTATGCCTTGTGAACCAACAGGTCCTCCGGGCCAAAAGGGATCAAAGGGTCCACTTGGAGAACATGGAGGGAAAGGCGAAACAGGAGAACAAGGCAAAGGTGGCCGTACTGGACCACCAGGTAAAGAGTGACAGGAAAACACTTACTGGGCATAGTCAGATAGTCCTGACCACATCTGATCTACTGGTTTTTCCTAAATACAGATTATTTTATTAACATTTATGGTTCTTTGAATAAAGGTTTTTCCGGCCCCCGTGGAGAGTTGGGGGTTCCCGGCGGCAATGGTTCAGTAGGATCCCCTGGTGTGCGTGGTGTGCCCGGCAGATATGGTTCGCGAGGTGAAAAAGGTGCTCACGGAGAGATCTTTGGAGCATCGTCAGGATCCCCCGGTGTCCCAGGTCAGCCGGGACTGCAAGGGAATAAAGGCCAGACTGGAGATCCAGGAGATCAAGGCTATCCAGGTTATTCACACCCTTACCATGTCTATAACTTATATCCAATGTGATTAACCTTCCTGTAACTTCGTCTCACTCTTCATTGTTGCTTTACTTTCAGAATTGGTGGCATCCTATGAAAAAATAAGCCATTAACCACTAATGTTGTTATTCCATTCTCCAGGAATGGGCGGCATGCCTGGTATGATCGGCTTCAAGGGTGACACTGGTCCTCTGGGTCTGCAGGGGGAGGAAGGGAGGCCTGGGCCTGCAGGCAAGTACGGTTACCCTGGAGACCCTGGGGGAGCGGGTCTACCTGGGCAGCCAGGCAGTGCCGGACAGCCAGGTTAGAGGAACACACACTCCAACACTGTCTCTCAGAAATTAATAGAAATGTGCACGTCTAACATCCTTCTGGCTCTTCATTCTGCTCACCAGGTTTCACTGGAGAGAGGGGAGTTGAGGGAGACCCGGGCCCTCCAGGTCCAATAGGATTAAAAGGAGTCCCTGGGCCATACGGTGCTAATGGTGGTACCGGAGAGTACGGCCCATCAGGTGAACTTGGAGAGTCTGGTCAAGATGGACGCCCAGGAGTTCCAGGAATGAAGGGTTTGTTCCTCTCATTTACTAATACCCTTTTCTTACCTGAATGAACAAGTATAGGCAGCTTTGTTGTGGGAAAACCATCTAAAAACGGCCATTGTTAGAAGATGAGTATGCCTTCCTGTTACTGTTTCTGGAATCAAATGTTTACCATCACAAATTCCATCAGGAAGCAGGGTTATTAAACAAGACAATTCTACTCTCTAAAGAATACAGACTGAAATAAACGTCAAATAATAAGACAACATGTAATTTGTGTACTTTGCAGTTTTGATCTGAAAAATGTGTCTTCAGTGGTTCCTGATGATCCTTCTCTTTTGCAGGATACAAAGGATCTCCCGGCATGTCAGGCTTTGAGGGTAACAGGGGCAATTTTGGGGGGAAGGGCTTCAGTGGGCCAGGCGGAGACCCAGGAACGATGGGCCAAGTCGGCCTAAAAGGATTGCTGGGTCAAAGCGGAGTGAAAGGTGAGACTGTTCTTTTATAAAGTGTTTGAGATGCCAGTGGGACCACCACAAAAACTGTGTGACTTATCATCTCTGTCTTCCAGGTGATCGTGGTTTGAGAGGGCCCTCCGGGAATAAGCCTCTCATCCCCGCCCAGATGGTTGTTGACATGAAGGGAGCGAAGGGGGACTTCGGAAATTATGGAAATCAAGGTTTCACCGGGCCGAGAGGTGTGCATCAGTCACTCTTTCCTTCTCACTTCCTATGTCCTCTCAGGCTTCACTTCCTCACCTCCTTCTCTGCTCCACAGGTCTTAAGGGTTTGCCCGGTGTGCCTGGTAAAGAGGGATCTCACGGGTATCCTGGAAAGCCCAGCAATAACAAGGGTCACCGTGGAGAACTAGGTGCAGAGGGGCTGCTGGGAATCAAAGGAATGCCGGGCCCAACTGGGAACAGAGGAATTACTGGGTTTTGGGGAATGCCAGGCAACAAGGTGAGCAGAATCATACTGGGAAAATCTAATCTAATTATTACGCCTTAAAGAGCCACTTAGTTCAAATTAAGTTTACTCGTCAACAGAGGCACGGTTGTTTGATGACTCTGTCTGTCTATGTTCCAATCTGCCTTTCCTTTAGTATTCCTTTAAGTCCATAGTTTTTTATTGTACTCTCTCCGTTCGGATGTTTGTGTAATGTTAATTGTCTTGAAGTTACAAATACATTTATATACCTTATTATTCAATACATTATATTCATTGCAACATCTCATGTCATAATGACATATTTTTATGTTGATTGCTCATTACTTTTCAGGGCATTAATGGAGGTCCTGGTGCCTATGGTGCATCAGGCGAAACAGGAAGGAAGGGATTTAAAGGTACGACCTCATATTTAGTCTCCAGATAAATGGAGACCAAGATGCTAATTATAAAGTGAGAAAAGTGGCAAAAATATTGTGAGTGATGGTGCATTTGGATTACAGGTGAGAAAGGCCCACGCATAGACCTTCCAGGAACCACCGGATTGAGAGGAGAGCATGGTCTTCCAGGAGATCCAGGTATGACTGTAGCTTTAACATATTACTAGACCGACTGGAAAACTGGGTGGGACTTTCGGAAACAGTTCTAAATTGGTTTGAATCCTACTTAAAGGACAGAAACAACTTTGTTTCTATAGGTAAATACAAATCTGAGTTGACAAATATGACATGTGGGGTACCTCAAGGCTGCATCTTGGGGCCTCTTCTCTTTAACGTCTACATGCTACCACTGGCTCAGATAATGAAGAACAACAAAATAAGTTACCATAGCTATGCAGATGACACACAAATGTACGTAACAATTTCACCAGGAGACTATGCTCCAATTCAAACACTGAGTAAGTGCATTGAACAAATCAATGACTGGATGTGTCAGAACTTTCTCCAATTAAACAAAGATAACACTGAGGTAATGGTTTTTGGAGCCAAGGCAGAACGTTTAAAAGTTAGCGCTGAGCTTCAGCCTGCAATGTTCAAAACAACAGATAAAGCCAGAAATCTAGGTGTAGTCATGGACTCTGACCTGAGTTTCAACAGTCACATTAAAACAGTTACTAAATCAGCCTACTATCACCTAAAGAACATATCTAGGATTAAAAGACTAATGTCACTGCAGGATTTGGAAAAACTTGTCCATGCTTTTATCTTCAGTAGACTCGACTACTGCAATGGTGTCTTCACAGGTCTCACTAAAAAATCTATTAGAAAGCTGCAGCTGATTAAGAACGCCGCTGCTCGAGTCCTCACTAACACTAAGAAAATGGATCACATCACTCCTGTTCTGAAGTCTTTACACTGGCTTCCTGTGTGTCAAAGAATAGATTTCAAAAATACTGCTGCTGGTTTATAAAGCACTGAATGGTTTAGGCCCAAAATACATTTCTGATCTTCTGCTAAATTATGAACCATCCAGATCTCTCAGGTCTTCAGGGACTGGTCAGCTTTCTGTCCCCAGAGTCAGAACTAAACATGGTAAAGCAGCGTTCAGTTATTATGCTCCAAATATCTGGAACAAACTCCCAGAAACCTGTAGGTCCGCTGCAACTCTTACTACTTTTAAATCCAGGCTGAAGACTTTTCTTTTTGTCGCAGCTTTTAATTGAACTATTCATATCTTAGACTGCACTGTAACTTTTATCCATGTATTTCTTCTTTTAATGTTTATTTTATTAGCTTTTCTTTTTAATGACTGATTTTAAATGCCATTTTCTTAATGTCTTTCATTTTTTGTAAAGCACTTTGAATTGCCTTGTGTTGAAAAGTGCTATATAAATAAACTTGTCTTTAACAGTTTATGTTCCATCTCCTCTGATGTTGATCTGCATCACTTAACATGTAGAGGCCAATTTGTGCATCTCATGTGATGTGTAATACCTCTTTTACAGGCCAGAAAGGATTATCTGGACAACCAGGGGACTGGGGTATGCCTGGATTTGGTGGAATTGAAGGGAGAAGGGGAGAGTCTGGGAATCCAGGAATAATAGGGTACAAAGGTAAAAGAATCCCATTCCTTATAAAATGTTATAATGGACATTGTAGCATAATGAAATAGCAATGTGTACACAATATTGTAATTGTGTTTGTTTCATGCAGGCTCTGATGGGCAGAAGGGAACTCCTGGTAACCAAGGTCAAAAAGGCTTTACTGGAACTCCTGGAAAGGACGGACACCCAGGTTTTCCAGGCTTCCCAGGAAACAAAGGTAACATAACCAAACCAATTTCTTTTCTTTGTTTTACAATAAAATACATACTGTACTTGTGGTCCACCATATTCCTCCATCTGATATATACAAATGTGTGCAGGTTTCCCTGGCCTGAAGGGTCTTTATGGATTACATGGACTTAAAGGACAAAAGGGTGTCCCCGGCACACCAGGTATTTAACCAGAATTGTCTCTTTGTACTGTTCACGACTAGAACATAATGAACAAATGCTGCCAGTTAAAAATGGGTCGGATACAACTTTTATATACATTCATAAAGCTAAAAACCACCAAAAACGTATTTTCTCTATCAACTTGAACACACTATTCTCTTGTTGTTGCTCGTGAGAGATTAATGTATTATTGAATGTGTTCTTCTTGGTATGAAACTCTTAAGAAATATTGCCAAAATACTTTTTAAACTTTGATTGTTGCTTACTTAGACATTTGTAGTTAAAGATGAAAACGTTCTTACTATGCGTTTAGTAGTAAGTATACTGTACTATAAGTCAATCAAGGTATATTCTTCACTAAATGTGGAGAGGATATCCATTTTTTGTAAATGTAAATACCTCCGACACTTGTCCCCTGTTCATATTTTCATCAGGTCTGGATACCACTGGACCAACTGGGGAACCCGGAAACAAAGGACAGAAGGGAGTAGACGGGGACCCCAACAGCCAGCCAGGTTTTCCCGGCACAGTGGGTTTGAAAGGCTTTCAGGGCCCTCTAGGTAAGCCATTACTCTTCTGCATTAAAGGTGGGGTAGGTAATTCAATTCAGAAACACTTTTTGTTATATTCCATGGAATGCTCTTAACATCCCGATAGCAATGAATATATTAAATGCTTTAACAATAAATACATACAAAAATGTCATCTGTGGAAGCTGTGGCGCTGTAAAAAGCTAGACCAATTATTTTCACCGGCCTGGCTAAAATAACTGGATGGCCTACCTGCCTGTCAGCCTTCCATCTCGTGCACAAACTTATCTCGTGCCCTCATTGGTCATGTGCGCGTTCGTATGTGTTGGAGGAGGGGCTCTGTAAGAAAGTCTGAAGGAAGGGGCAGATTTTTTTCGGCTGCGTACTTTCAAATTCTTGCGCACTCAAGCTGGTTTCTCCATTCTTACCTACCCTACCTTTAATGGGAAACTTTCCAAACTATCACCAATAATGCACAGCGACACAAAATGTACATTTTGAAAGGGTTTAAGCATCTTAAGACTTGAAACAATCTCATTTTTCACTTGTTCAGGTGACCGAGGTCAACCTGGATCGTCGGGACTCCGAGGCCCCGTTGGACTAGACGGGACTCCTGACAGACCAGGACTCATAGGGGACCCTGGCTCTCATGGACCTAAAGGGTACCCAGGTGAGAAGATGCAGTGGGATCAAAGAAAGCCAAAGTTAAATTAAACAGAGCCATATTTCACTCACCCTTCCTAGTATTGCAACACCTTTTATACTATGACTGTGTCTGAAAACAATCACTTAATTGACTATATATATACAATCAAAAAAATCTGCGGAAATGAATGATATACGTTTGCAGTAGCTGAACGGGGGAAGGCGTGTCCACGCGAAAGCAGGCGCACCGAGTGTGCTCACCAGGATAACACTAACGATCTAACGTTAACTTATAGCCTCGCTTACTAGATAAGTTCCTTACATGCTGGCTAGATGGGTCTGCGAGTGTTCAGCGATGTGTTTAGAACAAAGGCATAAACCCTTTAATGGACACTCCTTAGTTTAGTCATGATGGCCTAATACGCTTGTATACCATAACTATCCATGTGCTATGTTTTCCGTCAAATATATCTTCATTGGTGCCTTGACAGCAATTAAAACGTTTTTGCAAGGTTAACTAAGGTGAAATATAACAGAACTATGTTTTCAACATGAGTGTAAAATAAGGTGCCCTTAGGGTTAGATAAACAGGCTTATAGATGTAAGGTTAGTTCCTGTCCAGCAGAGGAAATCTGAGTGGGTAAAAAGCAACAACAGTAGCATTCTCTAAATATAACTGACTGGCTGTGGAAATAATGGAGTAAAAAAACTGTTTCAGCTCTCTCTTTAAGGAAAAGGGTACACTAGATTCATTTGATTATAAGTATTCTGCATAATGTGCTCAGGGTGTTCTTTTAAATTGAAACGTAATTAATTATAAAAGTAATTAGTGAACTGACAAAGTGTCACTTCAGACTGGCTTTAATGCTATGTTTATGAACCCTTAATTATTTGTTTCTCAGGTTTCCCTGGAGCAAACGGTTTTCCTGGTGTTGATGCTCCTCCTGGGGAAAAAGGTGTACCGGGAATAAATGGTTTTCCTGGAATCCCTGGAAGGAAAGGACTCAAAGGAGATAGAGGTTCCTTTGGATACAGGGGACCAAACGGTGTTTCTGGGAAGAAAGGTAAGCGTGGATGTTTAAAACGATAAGCTTTAGGCGTGTGTTCAAATGATGAGTGAACATTTTACAGTATCAGATCTCAAGGTGAAATCAATAAAATAGACATAATACCTTAAATTAAATATTAAATATTGTTGAATAAAGTAGAAGGATTGAACATTAAAATAATGAAATATCCTAGACATAATGAAAATATGTACAGAAATACAGTTAAAAAATGTTTTCTAAAGTTGGCAACCAGTATGTTGCACTATCTCTTTCAAAGGCATAGACTGTCTATATAAAGGTTAAAGGCTTGGAAAGATTATTGAATCATAATGTGTGTTAAGCATTTTTATTTCCATCTCTACTGATTCCTGTCACCCATACTTCCTGATAACATGATCACCCCCTATGTGTGTATGCTTTTCTCCTTACAGGGGAAAAAGGAGAGCAAGGAGTGATGGGCGTCCCCGGGATCTTTGGTTTGAAGGGAGAAAGAGGGCAATCTGGCCTAAAAGGAAACTCTGGACCTACAGGTATATGATACACTTTCACATAATCTACAGACAGCTCACTCCTTACCAGATGTGAGTTTATGTGTTTTTTTGTCACGGTCATTAGATTATCCTTCTCTGCTGCAGGTTTTCGTGGAATACCAGGAAACCAGGGTCCCCTTCCAATTCCAGTAAGAGTCCCAGGAGAGAGAGGCCTCTCAGGACCACAGGGTATCAAAGGACCAGAGGGGGTCAGAGGGGAATCAGGGCCACAGGGGCCCCCTGGCGATACAGGTAAGTCATTCTAATTAAACATGTGTTGTTGAGCATCGCTTATTATATTGTCCGGTTGAGCAACACAAACGTATTCTCTTCCTGTGCAGGTTTCATCGGACCCATCGGGCAGAAGGGCATGCCGGGGATTGGCGGTACACCAGGAACGCCTGGATACCGTGGAGAGTCCGGACAAATGGGTCACCCCGGTCTGGAAGGCAGTGAAGGTACGTCCGACACAGGTGGTTAGGATCAGGGTTAATACACCTGGATTAAAGGATTTAAAGTATGTGCAGACTTGAGCAGGAACCCAGTTCCCAAGAGGGTCTTCGGGTTTTTATTGTGATTTTTTGTGAAAGTCTGAATAAATAGGAATTGATAGCTTTGAGCTAGAGAGTTCCTAAAGGAGTTCTTAAAGGTCATTATTTTAGATAATTGATACTTTGAGTGAACCTTTGAAATCATTCACATGCATGTACACCTTGTGTTTTCAGATATATCAGTAAAGTCAGAGCTATATGACTTGTTTGTATGACTAATATTTAGCCCATCTTAAATGGTAATGCATGTATCAAGTCTTTACTGTATGAGTAGAGATGGAACAATATAGGATTTTATAGCGTTGCAGTGTGTTTTATTGCCTCTTCGGAGTTTTAAGCTTATTTTGATGATTATTGGGATGATATATGAATTACAATTAGTGTGGCCCTGATGAAAATTACACAACATTTTCCAATCGTCTATTGCCTTACTCTGAGTATGAATGAAGGCAAACCAATAATTACATCATTCCTCAATAGGTCACCACGGCAACCCTGGTATCCATGGGTTACCTGGTATGCCGGGCCGAAGCATCAGCGTGGGATACCTGCTGGTGAAACACAGTCAGACAGAACAGGTGCCCATGTGTCCTGTGGGCATGTCCAAACTGTGGGACGGCTACAGTCTGCTGTACCTCGAGGGCCAGGAGAAGGCCCACAACCAGGACCTTGGTAAGTCTGGGTACAATAGTTTGGGTATTTTAATGTAAGTGGTGACTGTCATCTCTAATCTCTTTTGTGAATGAACATTATTTTTGCTACTCCATTAGACTGGGAGAATATGTTATCAGTGCATTGTCTACTAGACATGTGCCAGTGTGAGTTTGTTACAGTACAGTCCTGTTAGAAAGGACATTGTGATCCAGTGAACCAGAAGACATTCCTGAGCAGCCGGGCTCATCATGTGCTGGCTGAGTTTCAATTGAAGCAGTCGGGGATCTTACTTTTCAATTTCACATTTACAAGTAGAACTATAGTGGCATTATGGGGGTGAAATAAATGAGATGGTACATGTGATAATATATTATAAATAGACTTCACTATAGTAAAGGATAGACTTGTTTTTCAGAGCTGATCTCTTGGCGATGACTAAACATAGACTCAGGAAAAAAAGCTATATTAGTGCTATCTTTTAATGTAAGCAAATACACACTACATACATCCTCTGTGTGTGTGCTCATATTTCTGTTGGAAAACACAAGTTCAATTGAGAGATGGGGATTGTGAGAACAGAGAAAGAGACACCACTAATGAAACAAACGGGGGGAGAACAAAGGCATAGAGATCAGAGAAAAAAGATAAAGGAGGCAGAGAGGAGGCATGACATCTGGTTATTGGAGTTTAACAAGACACTCAAAGAAAGAAACAAGGACAAAGCAGAATTGGTAGGAAAAGAAAGTGAGTAATCAGATGGCACTCTAATGAGATGCTGCTTTGTGGAGGTACATTAAGTCCAGACAAGAATAAACAGTTTCCTGCAATAATTAGAGGCAATCTTGAAAATATATGTAAATGCCTCCTAAAGCTGTTTTCTTATTAAGGGACCCCTTTTTTTATAATTGAGTAAGCTAATAACCCCAGAATATGGAGAAATCGTTTATGGTTATTTCATATTGTATTTAATGTGTAACATCTCTCTTATGTTTTTTTTTTAACAAGTCAAACACACTTTTAATAAATTCATTGTTTTCTTCTCCCGGTTAGCTCTGCGTTTGTTTTAAATGTGGAATTTTCTAATGTGAACAAGGCCGTTTAGCAGAGAGGAAAGGATCTGAATATTTTCAAGTCTTTACTTCGCCCATACCCTGTTACAAGGTTCTTCCACCATTTCAATCAGTCATTGACTTTTCATCAACGTAATCAGATTTTGTTTCTAAGTGAATGAACTATGCATGACAGTTAGGACTTGGCTAAAAAGAGAAATCCTGTTTTTTATATTTCTATATAATTGACCACATTTCACCAAGGCAAGGCAAGTTTATTTATATAGCACTTTTCCACACAAGGTAATTCAAAGTGCTTAGTAAGTAAAAGTAAGTCGTTTTTCTCAGGTGAAACATTAAAACTATAAAGACTATAAAACTGGGTTAGACCATCAAAACATTATTTCCGATGCAGAAACTCCTTTCAAAAAATAAGAAAGGCCAAGGCAAGCATTTAAAAGGCAACCAAGCGTTTTTTTACTTTTCCCAGAAGAACAACTTTGATATTTGATTTTGGAGCTTTTGTGCTCCAGACCAAAGAGCACCTTCACTTGTTTGAACTCCCAGGAACTCAGGACCTTTTATTTTGTATTGAAACTACTGTCACACCACAAACCATACATTTTCAAAGAAAAAATAACAATATAACTTCCTATAACAAATTAACCTAAGTTAGCTAAGGCACCCTTGCTAGGCTCTATATAATTTGTAAGAAGTTTTAATTCTTCTGGTATAATGAAGTGTCGTTTTTGCTGGGTTCTGCCTGATAACTGACATTACTTAGTCAAGTTATTGATTTTTTAATTATTCTTCTGTACTTGTGGTACTGTTATACTTCATTTTAGCATTTTTCAATATCACATAGTTGTCAGTTGGGGCAAAGTGGCTGCTGTGTTCACTTGTAAGGGAGTTTAAATGTACTCTATTGTGCTTAACCACACGTTATCTCTTATCTCTACCTAACCCTCACCCTCACCCTATTTCCTCTCATCATTTTAATCTGTTTTAAGTTTTAACCATATCATGATTATTTACATCGTTTTCTTATTTATTGTGTTATACACTTTAACTCAAGTTTGTTTATTAAATGTGTGCCTTTTTTAAAGTATAATTTTGTATTTGTCCTTCTCAGGTTTGGCTGGCTCCTGCCTCCCACGGTTCAACACCATGCCCTTCCTGTACTGCAACCCAGGAGACCTTTGTTACTATGCCAGCAGGAATGATAAGTCCTACTGGTTGTCGACCACCGCTCCTATTCCCATGATGCCTGTGGTAGAGGGAGAGATTAAACCGTACATCAGCCGCTGCTCAGTATGTGAAGCTCCATCAGTTGCCATCGCAATCCACAGCCAGGACATCACCATCCCTATGTGTCCTGCGGGCTGGCGCAGCATGTGGATCGGCTACTCCTTCCTCATGGTGAGTAGCCAATCTTGATACAACAACACAAGAGGACAATGCTTGATAACACTTCTATTTGGCGTGAGCTATTTTCTAAGGATGGGTTCTATTTCTTGGCTTGTGAAAACATCTGTATTATGTATGATGTATTCTTTTGCTTTTGGGAAATGTTATAAAATCTCAAATTAATTATTACAGAATGTAAAACAAAACGCCTTGGTGACAAACTGGGAATGTGGAGAATGAGAGTGTGGGTGTTGGTCAGCTAGAAAGGGAGGGTTTCATGAAATGGCCCCATGTATTGCAATGTCGCAATGACGCAGCGTTTATGAAACGTGACCCATGCTAGTGGCTAAAAGTCAGGATACTATGCTTTTTTGATTTAGACCAAAGGTCGCCACTCCTCTACCTACCCTCCATTGTTCTACAGGTTTTTGTTCGTTGTGTCTGTATTAACCCATCGAAAACAGAACTGCATGTGTTTTTGCAACATAAAGGAATTATGTTTAAAGTAACTCCTAATCACAAGCAGTGTTATTTGTCGGACAAGGCTGGATACTCTGTAGTTTTAAAGAAAATGTAGTATGAGACAACTGTGTTTGTTGGAAACTATTTTCTGAATTGATTAGAGGTATTTACTATAGAAGAATATGCAATGTTAGGCTTTTCCATAAAATACATAACTTGTTAGTTGATGAATTCATTGTTGGTGTTGATCGTTAAGTGGATTTGTTGACAAAAATAAAATGTACACAACATCAATATTTAACTTAGATTCTAAATTGTAACATGTAACCAAAATCTCTTGTGTAGATCTGAACTCACACCTGCCTCATTTGTCACCCTCTCATCTTTGTCTCCACAGCACACAGCAGCAGGAAATGAAGGCGGAGGTCAGTCTTTGTCATCGCCCGGCTCTTGCCTGGAGGACTTCCGCACAGCACCGTTCCTTGAGTGTAACGGGGCCAAAGGCACATGCCACTACTTTGCTAACAAGCACAGCTTCTGGCTAACCTCCATCGATGAGTCGTTCCACACTGAGCCGTCATCAGAGACGCTCAAAGCCGGTCAGCTGCTGTCACGCATCAGCCGCTGCCAGGTCTGCATGAAGAACTTGTGAGAGACGCAACAGCAGCATGGACACAAAGTATCGGTTGCATTGACAGTGGCCTAGTGTTGTCTCTCTATCTGTGTACTAAACCAAACAGAGGGGGATCTCAAATAATGATTTAGATCAATGTAAATTGGAAACATTCTCCTCCAGCCACAGAGCTCAGATATGCAATGACTGTGCGATGCCATGAACGCTGTGTGAAATGTCCCGATGTAGATAAAACAGGAGAAGCCCCGTTATGAAGTCAACAGCATTATGGGAAAACAAGTATTTTTATGTTAAATGTGGATTGGTGCTTACTGTTTAACTTATTACCTCAGCTACGATGACTCATTGTTAACAATCAGAGTAGATCAGAACACTACAGCTGAACCAAAGACGCCCGTGTGAATGCACTGCTTCAGTTTCTCTAGATGTTTGTATTGTTTAGGGTTTAGAGCCCACCATAAAGCCACTAACACTGCTTCTTTGCCAATTGAAGAATGTGTCTTGAACAATTGTTGGTTGATACTATCGACAGTATTATCCTGCTTTTATTCCATTTATTTTCAAAATGTATTTTTATAATACAACAGTGTCTTCAAGCTGTTCTTCTGTTTTATGTATTAATCAACTATTGCAAATCATCTATAAATCTTTATTTTTCATACCCCATATGTTCACACAATGCACTGATTATCTTTGTATTTATACCAGCTGAATGAATTTGAAGCCCCTCTTTAAGAGGTTAAATATATATATTATCTAATACTACTCATGTCACACTCATTTTCCTTTATAAATCTACTAACCTGAACTTCCAACAAGACAGACTGCAAACAGCTCGGATCAAAGGTCTGACTGCAGCAAATCCATGCTGCAGCCACTGATCCTGGGTGAGATTAAAGTATTTTACACAATTTAGAAAGTAGGTCAAATGTTCTACTTCACCAAGAGTTGCTTGTTTGCAAATAAACAGTTTGTATAAACTGGGAATATACTGACAAACAACTGTAATGGAATATTAGTAATTTCATCATTTCATTGGATTGTAAAGATTAAAGTTGGTTATATTTCTGATTGTGTCCTTTTACTCTAACAATCTTATCATAATCTGGTCATAGAATGTATATAAAAAGAGCATGGTTGGTAACCCCTTAAGTGATAGATACTTAATGAATCTGGCAGACCAGAAAGGCTGCAAAATAAATCTTTATTATGACAGTAGATCAAAACTAGCCTGTGTTAATTGATGGGCATTGTCCCTTCGAAAAAAAACAATTGCTAAAAAATAATTTCACAGATTTATTAACTATATACGATCACTGAAAAGTTGAAAATGTGCATATAAAATATAAAGATCAGTAATAATGCTAGTAACAGAGCATAAAGCAAGTGATTGGTGGTAATCTTAAAATACAACTATAATAAACACAGTGCAACCTGCCACACACCTAACAATTAGTGCTGTTACATTTGTGACATTCTCAATCTAAAACATTTACAAAAAGCAGTGATTGCCATTTATGTGTTATCTGGCCAGAGGCACATCTTTGGGATACAAGTGCGGTTTCAGTCGTTGGGGATGAAGGCTTCAAAGCTTAGAGTCAAAACGCAGCACAAGTGTATTTCCATTCCTTAAAATGTAAGTGGACACCATCACAGAATCTGTTTGTGTTACCGGGAGGTCATTAATGCTATTAGGTCTCAGTCAAGGCAATTAAGTAGTACCGTCACAGTTTATATTTGGTCCACAGACAAACTTTTGATAGTCTATTGTTAAAAACAAGGGAGCCCTCTCTAGCAGCAGCCGGGTCTGCCCCGCTTGGACCCCCTGCACTCCTCCAGGTCCACTGTGAGGGAATGCTGGTTCTCATTTTTATTTCTCAGGATGGAGGGCAGCACCAGATCAAACAAGGCCTCAAACAGATTGTCCACATTGTAGCCCGTCTTGGCGCTCGTCTCGAAGCACATCTTCTCTGCAGGCAGGCTGCTCTTTTCCTCCAGGCCCTTGTAGCGCAGTATTCTCCCGTAAAGAGCCATTGCATCTTCGGGGGTCACCTGTTTCCCTGGCGTTATCCCCGAGAGGGAAACAGGGGAGGCCGGGGGCGTGGGGCAGGCAGATAGAACCTGGGTTTCTGTCCTCTCCTCCCCACAATCCATTCGGTCCTTGGATGCCTCATCTGAGTCCTGGGACAGCTGGGCTCTAGGGTCCGTTAGGTCAGCCTTGTTGCCCACTAAAGCGTAGATACAGTCGTGGTTAGCGGTGTCAGTCAGGGACAGGAAGCGCTCCTCCAGCTCGGCTAGGCTCTGCCAGTTGGACACGTCGTAGGTGAGGATGACAGCGGCTGCACCTCGGCAGTACATTGATCCCAAACCGTGGAACTGTTCCCGACCTGAGGAGACAGCGAGGTCAACAAATTCTGGCTTAATTTTCAACATGAATCCCTTTAAACATACAAAACTAAAAACAGACTGTGAGAGCAGCACTGCAGGAGGACACACCGCACAGAGCGAAGTTGTGCAAGATAGTCAGCAGTTTGAAAACAGAGACAACCTTTGTTGAAAAGGCACGTTGTGTGACTCGATGCTACAGTGGCATCTCTTGGATAATACTAAGATTATTTTGTTGATTGACTGATAGCTTTGTCCATTAAATGTCAGAAAACTGGGGAAAATAACCATAAAATTACCAAATAAACATTCTTTAATTCCTTGTTTTCCGCTACGACTGTTGGTAAACCCGAAATATATTGTTTACTATTATATATGAAGTAAAAGAGCAAAGAAACCAAATAATGTTTATCTTTTATTTCATCATTGAAACTGTTTCCGATTATTAGTGCCGGTCGACTAACTGATCAACTAATAATTTCAGCTATAATAGAATCTAGGAGTGTATTCATTACATCAATTTGTCACAAATAGTTTCTTGAATACACTAAAGATCCAAGGCAGGAATAAATGTATTTCTTACAAACTACTGACTGAAGTGATAAAATGCATTCCTTCTCATGCTTTTGGAAATGACTGTTTATGCAAGTTTGGAAAGGATATGTTGAAGCCTGGGAAGACGGGTAGCCCTGTCATGTGACTGTTAAGAGGAACAGGGCAGGCAGCTGAAACATGGGGCTTTGAAACTTAACTAAGAACAGGCTTAGTCAGCAGAAAAATAAGCAACAGCATGTTTTAAATGAGCTGCCGAGCCAATCCCCCTACAGGACCTCGTACAACCAGTATTACTCTTTATGGCCGCCGCTGGGCTCTGAAACAGCAGCCCTAAAATTACTTAGTGCCTGCATTTTCTACCACAGACTAAATAAAATGCAACACCAACGTCCTGTCAGAGGTCACGGAGTAGGGGAACATAGACAGGAAATGGCTTACTGTGACTTTCCTTATCTCTGTGGCTCACCAGCTCTACTTTTGGCAGTGTGTATTTGCTGTAGATGGATTACTGTAATTCATGTTTACACAATACTGGAATGTTATAAGCTTTTTCATTAGCAGTAAGTTGATGATTCACCAAATGATTCTTTCCACTGACAATATAAATATGTATAAATATGTGTATTTAGGATCAACGATTTAAGTCATTGTGATCCTTGGGGCCAAAGAAGGAGTGAAGTTCGAGAAAAGCACAAGTTTCAATGTATTCAATGTATTCAAGATAAGAGCAATATAACGGACTGGTTCTGTGGATAACAAATCCTCCAGGCAAATTAACAGAGTTCTTTATAAAAGGTATTAACGGGGACAGAGCATAGAGATTACTAATCATGTTTCTGTATAACATAGTCTCAAGTAATGCTGAAATAAATAGTCAATAAAGGGCATTTGCAACTGAAAATTCGATAATATAAAAACTAATATTTTTTCAAATTTAACATTTACCTAATATGGTAAGTGCCATTGATGTGTATCTGTCATGAAGGCCAAATCACATGTAAATAAGTTGTTATTTATCGGGCAGCTATCAAACAAGCTATCTGAAGCAGCTCTTTAAGATGCGAAATGATAAGGTCAAATGTGTTCTGCGTACGAGAATTAGCAGTAATGCAGAAGTACACGGATGACTGTGCAGGTTATGATGGTTGAGATTTGTCCAATGTTGAGCAATTTAGCAAAACAAAGCACACCGTGATTTTTTAACCTCTCTGTTTTTTGCAAGCAGGGAAAACTGAAGTGACCTATTATATTAACAACATTAAGCTAACTGCACAATAATATACAAGACCTCCATGTGTTTGTTTTAACCAAGCAGTTGTTTGCATGGTGGGTAGGTTTGTGGTGTTTGCTTAATCGTATTTTGAAGGCTGTCAAATGCTCCTTACTTAGCATATGATAACCAGCTCAAACTGGAACAAACTAGTTATTTCATTGTTAATGCATGTCATGCTTTCCAATTAAAGAATGTATGCTTTATTCTGCATTTTACAAAGAATTGTGAAAGATGATAATCACAAATAACCAGAGCCAAAACAGATGTGTTATAAATGATTTTCTCAGATAGTCTTGCCAACTGCCAGAAACTGATGTGTTAAATGTTAATAACAATATGAGTAAATGAGTGTATTCAAAACCAACAATAATGTTGAGTTGTTGACTTTTGTATCTAGTATTTTTTCATTAAGTTCAACCGTTATTTTGTCTTTTAAGATTAAGACTAAAAACAAAGCAACTTGGAGTAAATAACTTTGGGCTAATATCATGTTAATGATTATAGGTTTTCCCAGTAGATTAGTCTACATGTTTATCAAAGAGGTTCAAGGGACCCTGGTATTGGTGTGTGACTGTGTATAGATTTGGAGATTTATTTTGATGTGCTTTCAAGGGTTGTTTTTCCCCAGATGGTGTTAGATTATCGAACTGTTTTTGACGAGACACGTTTGAATTGTTCAAAGCTGTACAGGACAAGGTAATGTAATTAGTATGCATGTAATATACCAACAAAAAAAACACAAATAACACAGAGGTGTTTGCAGAGTGTCTGTGCAGACTGGGTTGTCACATGCCTGTGATTGCCTCAGGTGGGGGTCACGCTTTATCAGGTAAACACAGCTCATAAACAGGAGGAATGAGATAAGTGTTTTAAATAAACAGGGTGAAAAGTCGAATAACACAAACATATTACCAGCAGTGTCCCATATAGAGATGTTGTATGGTCCCCACTGTTTTAGGAAAAAAGCCCCTCCAACAGTGCTGACGGTGTCTTTGAACTTCCTCTCCGTGTACCTGTGGAGCAGCGAGGTCTTCCCCACATTCATGTCCCCCAGGAGAACTAGCTTCACGTCGGGCTTCTTCATCTTCGACACCTCGGGCATGGTGCTGCTTCGGTCCCGCTGCAGCGAGGATACTTTTCTTTCTTTCTTTCTTTCCGTATCGTGAAACAATAGGTCTAGCTCGTAAAATTCAAGCCGCGAATTCCTCTGACAAAAGCCATGTTATGAACGAAAGTTTGTTTAAATATGGACAGCAATCTGTTGTCCGAACTTCAAAAAGTAACTGAGGTGAAACAGGAAGTAGGTGAGGAGCTAATGATTCACAGTGAGTGATTTTACCCTGAGCTGTGTCTTTCAGGTTATACTACTGCTGGCAGGCCGTGAACTGCCCCAGCAGTCTAGCTCAGCGGTTACCAACCTTTTTCAACCCAGGGCTCAGGGCCCACAAGAATAAAAAAAATGTTCGCGGCCCACATTCAACCATAAACAATACGGAGGCTAAATACAGTTCTGATTGGTCAATTCAGAAAATGTGACACCTTATAAATCCAGTAGAACAGACCGCTGTTAAGGACTGTAATGACCGTTGCTATGGAGGATCGAGAGAAAGGAAAAGAGGTTAAAATAAAAATAAAATCTTAATAATGAAAATGTTTCCACACAAATCATAATATTTTGCAAATTATTTGGCAGCAAATATGGAATTTACATTTACACCGTTTAATATTTTATTAGGGCTTTTAGATGAAGACCGCACACAACTATTCTTCTGGCTAAAATAAATATTTTTAAAAGTCAATCAATGAGTCATCTTAATTTAAGGTGTTTGAAGAGTAGATTAAAAATACAATTTATTTTGAAAAAATTATTGACAAAAAATGAAAAGGTGGCTGAACACGCCATGAAATAATTTAATTTGTTCTAACGAAGAGTGGGATTAAAGGTAGGGTAGGTAAGAAAAGAGAAACCAGCTCGAGTGCGCTAGAATTTGAAAGTATGCAGCCGAAAAAAATCTGGCCCTTCCTTCAGACTTTCTTACAGAACCGCTCCTTCAACACACACGAACGCGCACATGACCAATGAGGGCCCGAGATAAATTTGTGCACGAGATGGAAGGCTGACAGGTAGGCCATCCAATTATCTGCCCAGGGCCGGCTCAGATGATTGGTCGTGCTTTTTAAAGCGCCACGGCTTCCACAGATGAATTGTTTTAATGTATTTATTGTCAAAGCATTTAATTTATTCATTGCTATCGGGATGTTAAGAGCATTCCATGGAATATAACAAAAAGTGTTTCTGAAGTGAATTACCTACCCTACCTTTAAAGCAACAATAAATATGAGTAGTGTTACCAATGCCATATAAATCTCATTAGTATGCAGAAAAAGTGACAGGTCGCCCCGCCCCTTTTCGACCGGAAGTCCCGCCTTATTTGACCGGAAGTCCCGCCTTTTTATTTTTATTTTGGAAACCGGAAGTCCCGCCTCGTTCGACCGGATGTCCCGCCCCCGCTTCCGGCGGATGTCCCGCCCCCGCTTCCGGTTTACAAAATAAAATAAAAAATAAATTAAAATTTAAAAAATGAGAAAAATAAAATGCCGTTGTTTTCAATCAATTAATATGTCTAGGATATATGTCCCGCCTCCTAACCACTTCCTGTGTGGTTAATCCTGTATACAGTATCGAATGTAACTTACAAATACTTGCAAATAACATGAAATTAATCAAAAGTAAAAGCATCTAAAAAACACACATTTAAACCTCTCTGTTTTTGCAAACAGGACATGACAGGACATGAGGGGAGAAGACATATGGTGAAGGAGGGGGAACACACACACACACACACACACACACACACATACACACACACACACACACTTTCCCCGCCCCTCACCCTCTCCCTCTGTCTAAATAAAAAGCCAGCGTCACTCTTAAATATTTTTCAAGTCGAGAGAAAATGGCCAAGAGACGTCTTGATATGAATTTAATCAGCGAGACACCGGTGACAACTTACAGCCATCCGTTGGGTGCTCCAAATCAAAGTAAAGCATATAAAAAACAGATATTTTAAAAAGTCAGCCTTTTTGCTAAAGGATAAGGGAGGGGGAAAACCCCAAACCCCCTATGGAGAAGTCATAAACCCCCTATGGAGACAAACATGTTGTAAACAGAGGGAGGTAGGTAGGTAATATACTTAAATATATATAGAAAGTCAGAGAATATTTATCAGAGGATAACGCATATACATTTGTACAAGTCGACACGGGTGCATTTTGTAAGAAAACAGAGTTTTCGTACTCAGACCGCTGCAACAATTTCAAGCAGATCTCTGCGATATGCAGTCGCTGTCCGAATATAATGATGGCTTTAATTATTTGTTAACAGTCATAAATGTATTTAGAAAAACCTGTGCTCAAACATTAAAAAAGAAAAAGAAGGGTAAGGTTACCAAAAAGCTTTTGATATAGTTTTAACACACAGCGAGATCCCAAAAAAGTCACTAACAGCTGCGGGGAAAGAATTCTTTTAAATAAAGTTTTTCAAAACTTGTTGAAGAAAAACGGTATACAATATTATATATAACAGCCATTGACATATAGGCATGTATGGTAGAAAGATTTAACCGTACGCTGAAAACTAAAATGTGGAGGTATTTTACAGTTAAAAACACTCCTAGACCTAAAAAGTATTTGCCCCGCCATAAAAAAGCCAATATAACACTAATTTGTTAAACAGGAATAATCCTATTGGCTGTTTTTAGAGTCATTTACATATTGCCTAGCCTATATAAGTAAATTCCGAACATCTAAACAGCCTCTCTCCACTTTTCCTCCATCAGACAAAGATATCTGGTAAGTACTTTTATTTTAATGTTATAATATCATGTAGTTAGTTAGTTAATGCTGCTTGATGGGTGTTAAAGAACCTCTATGCAATTGTTGGTTTTTCTATTATATATAACAAACGTAGATTGCAATTTTTTAAGAAGCTTTTAATGAAGTATCCTTCTAAATACAAAATACATAATTAAGCCCTCAAGTAAAATGAAGTATAGATTGATGTGAAAGTATCCTGAATAACGTTTTTTAACATACATGCTCTAACAGGTGCTGTGGCCGTCCTACAGCTGAAATGGTCTCAGCTCGGATCTCTGCATCAAGTCAGGCCTGACAACCTCAATAAAGACTGTGCTCGAGAATTAAAAACTACCAGGTAAAAAATAAAATGCTTTCTATGTTTGCTTTTTACAATATGATAACTAAATGATTTTTCTTGTTAAATGTATAAGTATGGGTATTACGATAACATACTCATACCTTCTTCTTTTTATTTCTCTATCTTTTTCTCTATAGACCATCCCTGCCCCGTTACCAAAGGACAGCCGCTGTTTTCTTAAGGTCTGCTTTTTAAGGCTATACCATCTGGTTATGGTTATTGATGTATCAGCCTGATATGGTGACTTTACGTCCATAAAATGTAGAAGCAAAGTGAAATGTTTCTTCAGCGATACCCCATCTATTTCTGATTTTTTTTTTTTTTTTTTTTTTGTGGGGGGTGATTTTCTAAAAAAGATCAAGCATGGGTGATTTAAAAGATGTAGAAAAATCTTTTATCGAGGGTTTACCGGACACTGGTGATTTATACAATGATGAGGGCTTTGTGTATGAAGACATGTCATTTCCGCAATGTTCAAACAGCAACAGTGAACTAAATCACGCTATAACAGATGTAGGCAAGGCTGTGTCCTTGACAGAAACAAATCCATATGCAGATGTAGAAAGGTCTCTTATCGAAGGTTTACCTGATATAACGGAAATATGTAGCGATGATGAGGAATTCAGATATGGGGGCCTGTCATTTTCACTGTATTCAGACAGCAACAATGAGCTAAATCACGCCGTAACAGATGTAAGCGAGGCTGTATCCTCGACAGAAACAAATCCTTATATAGATATAGAAAAATCTTTTATCGAAGGTTTACCGGATACACTTGAAATATGTAGCGATAATGATGAATTCAGATACGGGGATATGTCATTCCCGCCGTGTTCAGGCTATAACAGTGAGTTGTATGACGGGGGCTCAGTTGTAAACGATAGGCCCTGTGAGCTAAATGCCGAAGGCTCAGCTGTAAACGAACCCCCAGCCTTGTCAGAAACAAATTCAAGCAGTCCAACAAAAACATTAGACGCTGTCTTGGACTGGGTGATAGACTGCTACGAGGACCGGGGGGTTTTAGATCAGCCTCTAAATAATAACCCCAGTCCGAGTGGACAAAATAACAAAGCTTCAGCCGACGCCAGCCTACCCGTTTCCAGCATGCAATATGGCGAAAGTTGGTGTGTTAATGACAGCTCAAATGACCCAGAATCACCCGTTTGCTCCATGCAGAGTAGCGGACATGTTGATCAGAATGACACCCCGAATACTTCTGAATCACAAGGCCCCCCGTCACAGCATGGAGGAGAAGGCAATGCTTCTGAATCACAAGGCCCCCTGTCACAGCATGGAGGAGGCACAAGCGGAGATGCCGAGCCAAGTGTTTTCTCTCGACCTGTATTCAATAACACAGAAATGAGACAGTCTCTAGTCCTACCGCCTATTAGGGCTGAGGCAGACTTTGGAGTCTATTTTGAGGGTCTGATGAACAATGTGCATAGCATGCTTGCATATGCTTTTGCATGGGTAGAGAGAGAAGATATCGTGCAGATTGAACTACATGGTGAACAACTAAGGGGTAACGTGTCAGCGATTTTAAATGGTCCCGATGACAATCTAGATGTTTTTGAGGAGGGGCTGTTCAACGCCATGCAATCGAATATGGTTTTAATGGCAGAAAGCAACATGGAGATTGTGATTCAAACTGTTCAATCTCCCCGCGGAGGGGTTCCTGGTAAACGGATGATTAGTAAAATGTTAGACAATGAGATTGTTAGAAAAAAGAGGCGTTTTCTTTACGTTGTTCAGAACTCATCCAACCAACTGTGTTTCGCTATTAATGTAGCTCTGTTGTTACACGACAACCTCAACGATTATGAAGGGATTGAGCGGGGTAAAGAGATTCAAAAGAGGGCAGGTTTGACAGATCATACATCTGTGACATTCAGCGATATTGGTAAATTCGAATACATTTTAAAATGCAAGATAGTGGTATTTTACCGAAGCAATGATGATGATCGTACCCTCTGTAAATTCCAGACAGACACCCCCAAAAGAGATAAAACTGTGTTTTTATTCCTCTTTCAGAACCACTACTATGGTGTCAAGAACTTGAAGGGGTTTTTAGGTTCTTCATACGTCTGTGAACATTGTTATACAGGCTACAGCTCTCAATGGAGTCATTCCTGTACTGGTCATTGCTATGTCTGCCTAGACCCCTCATGCACTCTAGATGAGTTTAAACCCATCTTTTGTAAAGACTGCAACAAAACATGCCGTACAGTCGGCTGTCATTCTCGACATAAAGAACAGAAACAGAGGTTAACAGACATTGCTAGCAACTGTGATTTACACAAAAAGTGTGTAGATTGTCGACTCTCTTACTACACCCCCAAGAGTACAGCAGATAAAACACACAAGTGTATGACGAAAAAATGTAAAACATGCGGGGAAAAACTACCATCTGTTTCTAAACTCGGGTGTGAAGCACATTTGTGTTACATAGGAGTGCTGCCTAAAGAGACAGAATACAATGACAACATTGTGTTTTATGATTTTGAAACAATGGCTGGGGCAGATGGGGTACATGTACCTTTCTTGGTGTGTACAAAAACCTTGGGGGGTGAAATTTGGGTCGGAGAGGGAGTCAACTGTGCACAGCAGTTTCTGACACATTTTAGACGCACAAAGTTCAAGAATGCAACATTCATCGCTCACAATGCTAAGGGCTTTGACAGCTATTTCATTATCAACGCAATGATTGCACAGGGGTTAAAACCCCCGTTAACAATGCAGGGAAGTAAAGTGATCTCTTTTACTGACAAGGATTTCCGGCAAAAGTACATAGACTCGCTGTCTTATCTGTCTATGCGTTTAGCAGACATGCCAAAAGCTTTGGGATTTGGAGATAAAATCAAAGGATACTCTTCCCTCACGGTTTCAGCTCCAAGGCTAACCTGAGTTATATAGGCCCTTACCCGCCCGCACACTGTTATGGGGTTGAACGCATGACAACTGGTGAAATGAGTGACTTTTTCACATGGTATGAGACGGTACGCCAGGGTACTTTTGACTTCCGAGAGCAGGCAATGCTTTACTGCAAAAACGATGTGGACATTCTTGCCCAGGGGGCCACATTATTTCGGAAAGGTTTTCTCGGGGAGACAGGAGTTGATCCTTTTAGTCGCTCGACTATAGCTTCTGCCTGTATGAACATTTTTACCACAAACTTTCTATCGCCTAAAACCTTAGCAATTCCCCCACCCGACGACTACCGCCGTGAAAACAAGACATACTCAGATGCAGGTGTTCAGTGGTTGGAGTGGGTAGCTCAGACTGAAGGTGTTTTTATTCAGCATGCGTTGAATGAAGGAGAGAAACGAGTGGGACGTTTCGTCGTAGATGGTTTTGCCGAAGTTAACGGGGAAAAGATTGTCTGGGAATTTCTTGGTTGTTTCTATCACGGATGTCCCTCTTGTTATAAGGGCCATGAGAAAATCCATTGTTAGGTGACACATTTGAGCATCTCCATGCTGCTAGTGAGGCAAAACTGCATGAGCTGCAGTCTGTTCACAAGGCCAGAGTGAACGTTATGCGTGAACATACCTGGGTTGAGATGAAAAAATCCCATCAAGATTTGAAGGCTTTCCTCAGGGTATACAAGGCACCAGAACCGCTGACCCCTCGCGATGCTTTATACGGGGGGAGGACATGTGCAGTAAAGCTGAGACACACAGCAGCTGCAGATGAATTGGTTCATTATTGTGATTTCACCTCACTCTACCCTTTTGTAAACTGCACAGGTCTATATCCACTTGGACACCCTCAGATCATATTCCGAGATTTCAAAGACCCTCGCAGTTATTTCGGGTTAATCAAAGCCACAGTAGAACCTCCTAGGGGTCTATACTTTCCTGTCCTGCCCCACCGAACTGCAGCTGGAAAACTTGTGTTCACTCTATGCCGCACATGCGCAGAGTTTAACAACCAACAGGGGCCCTGCATGCATAGCAAAGAGGAGAGAGCATTAACAGGGGTTTGGGTGACCCCTGAATTCACCAAAGCCCTGGACATGGGATACAAGATGACTGAGATCACAGAGGTGTGGCATTTTGAGAAGAAAAGTGACAGCATTTTTGTAGACTATATACACGCATTTATGAAGGGTAAACAAGAAGCGTCAGGTTACCCCTCAGAGGCCTCAGATGATGAGAGTAGACAAAGTATGTGGCAGACTATCATGCTAAGCAGGGCATCTTGCTGGATGCAGATCAAATCAAATCAAAC